>NC_056735.1:786350332-786627832 GCF_019279795.1 Protopterus annectens
AAAGATAGCCACTTTGCATACTCTAATAACGTTGGATTGGAAGGAAAGTGAAAAGTGCAATTGCATTTCTACATAATGCACTTGTGCCGCACCGTTTGACATTCTTAGTCAAAGGTCTGGAGTGCTTCTGAACAAAAATCCAAGTTATCCACTGAAATCTTCAAAAAATAAGTATAATTTAAGCCTGTATTACACTTTGTGAACAGTATTTTAATGAACTGCTGTTTCATTTTTTACTGTTTTTTTTTCTTTGGCTGCTGTGACTGCTTCATTCTTCACTCTGTATCAATGCAACTTCTGCCTTAAATAGCACAGGCTAGATTCAAAATTGCTGAATCTAGACTCTTTGGTATCACTTGAGCACCAAATCCAGCCCTCTTACATTACGAGGGCCTCCCGGCACTCTTATGGCAGAAGTGTGCAGCTCAGGACCCATCTGAGTTAGGGAATGCTGGAATAAGGGTCTGTGTGGGGCTTTCCTATTGATTGTTTGTGTTAAAACTGTTTAAATTTGCTTGTATTTAAGCCTTGCAGTTGCACGTAGCTGCAGTCTGCACAACACGGGTTAGCAGTGCCCTTTATAGATACAAACACCTAAATGCAACTTTTTTCCTTACAGAACAGTCAGTGGAACCCTTCCAGGCTTCCCTGCTGCACTGCGGACAACTCATCTGAGCACTGAGCAGCATTTCCACTTTAGTCCCTAATCCTCAATAGAATAAGTCCCCTTGCTAACCCTAGAGCAAAAGCTGATTTATCTTGGCCACCCCCTGACAGTACTTACAGTCAGTCAGTTTCCCAACATTTCTCCAAGCATCCTGGTTGATGTGGGCATCCTGAGGCAATGTAGTAATTGCCTCATGTATACAGACAACCATTTGCTCTTACAGCAAACAAATGCAGTATATGAGAGATGTAACTATACAATGAAACTGTAATCAATCCTCTCATGCAAGAATAAACAAGACACCAAACAGGTTGCCAGCACACACACTCTCCTCTCACACAAGATAAAGTCACAACACATAAATCCACATATGCAGAGGACCTCACTAAAAGCCTACCAGGAGATCAGAGACCTTCCATACACAAACAATTCACACATACTACAGCATGACCAAAATCTACTACACAAAATAGCACACATATCAGTGTCTCAGCGAACACCTCAAAACCAAATGTCCTGGTCATAGGAGATTCCATAGTGAGACACACAGATGTCTCCCTAACCAGGCTAGACAAGGAGAATGTCACAGTCAGTTGTCTGTCAGGTGTCAGGATCTGTCAAATTACACACACACTCAGGTCACTCAACAACAAAAAGAAGTTATGTCCTTATCATAACGTTCCATCTGTGTTGTTGATCTTCATTCATTCTTGATGAATAGAACTCTGCTCAGACTCTTTGGAACTGGCTTGGCCATTATACAGCTAGCGCCAGCCAAAAACTCTTGTACTAATACTCTTTTCACAATGTCCCTCTCTCCATTACCTCAGATAAAGTTTGCAGCCAAAGGATAGGATAACAGAAGCCCTGTCTAAGGCAAACCCTAAAAGCCTCCCAGAACAAGTGTCCGAACCTCCAGAAGTCCTTTGGAGGGGCAGGAGGGTGGGATTCCAAGAATGAATGAAGACTGACAACACAGATGGAACGTTATGGTAAGGTCATAACTTCTTTATCTGATGTTGGCAATCCTTCATTCATTCTTGATGAATGGGACACAGTTCCCAGCTACTTTAGATCCTGGGTGGTCCTACGGAAGGATATTCCTGAGCATCATAGAGCCAAAGGATGCTCTTCCCCTGAAGACCATATCCAATTTGTAATGAGTGATAAAGGTATGGGGAGTGGCCTATGTTGCGGCTGCACATATTTCTTCCATGGAAGCCTTGTAATGGAAAACAGCTGAAGTGGATACAGATCTGGTGGAATGCTCTTTAACCAGTGGGCAGCTTGAGTTTATTATGACTGTAAATAAAGGTAATACAATCCCTAAGCCATTTTGATAAGGTAACTTTGGAGACTGGTTTACCCAAAGTGGAACCTGAAAAGGAAACAATAATTGATCTGATTTTCTAGATTGTTTGGTTCTGTCCAGGTAGAAATGCAACTATCTGTGAATATCCAGCAAATGCAAGCAGTATTCACCTTTATTCGAAAAATCTGGAAAGAAGACGGGCAAGTCTATAGTCTGGTTAATATTAGATCATGAAACCACTTTAGGGAGATAGGACAGACTGGTTCTTAACAACAACCTATCCTTGTGAAAAATCATATAAGGGGGTTTCAAACATAAAGCCTGTAATTCATAAACTCTCCTGGCAGAAGTGACAGCCACCAGAAAAACAGTTTTCCATGACAGGAATTTGAGATCGCAAGTAGCTGCTGGCTCAAAGGGCTGTAGGTCTAAAGACTGCAGTACTAAGGTCAAATCCCATGAAGTTATACGATCCTTGAATGGGGGCTTTAGACGTAAAGCACCTTTACGAAAAGTTTTGCATAAATGATGGGAAATCAAGGTATGATCATCAAATCCATTGTGAAAATTGGAAATGGCTGCTAATTGGACTTTAATGGTGGAAACAGAAGCTCTTAGTTCAAAAAGTGAAGCCAGAAATTCCACGACCTTGTCAACTGGTGCTGAAAAGGGATCTAAATAGTTCGTACAGGCCCAGATTGAGAATCTCTTCCATTTGGTAAGATAGAGTTTCCTGGTGGATGGTTTATGAGAAGCCAGAAGGATCTTCTGTACTGGGGAAGGTAATTTGTTTTGTCTGGCAATTAAAGGAAAAGGAGATATCAAGCTGTCAGCTTGAGATTGTGAAGATTGGGATGCACCAATCCCTATGGGTGAAAGAACAGGTCTGGAACTGGATCCAGAATCCAAGGACAGTGAATCAGGTGAGACCAAAGGAAGGGGAAACAGACTTGTCAGGGCCAACAGGGTGCAATGAGGATCACTTTGCTTCTTAACCTTTGGCCTTTCTTCAAGCATAGGGGGATCAGAGGAACTGGGGGAAAGGCATAAAGTAGTCACGGGGCCAATTGAGGAGGAGTGCATCTCTCTGGGAATTAGGGCAAAATAGCTGCTGCATTTGTTGTTTATTGGAGAGGTGAAAAAATTGCAGCAAGGCTGGCCCCAGCGAAGAAAGATTTTCATTGTTATATTGTTATTGACAGACCACTCGTGAGGCAGGAGGATGCATCTGCTCAGTTTGTCCGCTATCACATTGGAGCTTCCCGGGATATGCATTGCTATTAGAAAGGGGTTGGAAGCGATAACCCATTGACACACCCTGAGCGCTTCCCGACACAGGAGGTAGGACCTGGTTCCGCCTTGCTTGTTGATGTACCAGACTACTGATATGTTGACTGATTGGATTGCAACCCTCCCCAAAGGAAGGACAGACTGAAAGGCTTGCAACGCAAAAAGCATCACTCTCAATTCTAGGACACTGATGTGGAAATTGGCCTCTTGCAGGGACCAAGTGCCTTGGACTGTTCTTCCCAGATAATGCCCCCCCCCCAATCTGGAAAGCGCCCATGGTCACTATAACTGTGGGTGGAGAGGGAGTGAAGGCGCAGCCCCATAGATATTCCTCTGACTTCATCCACCAGGATAGATCCTTCTTGCAGTGATTTATTATTAGAACTGGGTAAGACACTAGCTGTGTCAGAATTGACCATTGTGCTGGTAAGAGTCATTGAAGTAGCCTCATATGACACCTTGTGAGGGGCACTAAGGTTATGGTTGCTGCCACAGATCCCAGAGCTTGTAGCAGTAGAAGAGCAGGAACCTTGTTTTTGGAAATGATTAGTTGTACTTGCAACCTTAATTTTTGTAGCCTGTTGAAGAGAGGCTATACAAGAAACTGCATTGAGGCATGCTCAAATAAATTCTAGGTCTTGTGTTGGAGTTAACTGGGATTTATCTCTGTTGATCGTAATGCCCAAAGACTGCGTAAGGTTTAATACAAAGACTGTGGCTTGAAGCAGTAGATGCCTGGTGGGGGCAGTGAGGGGCCAGTCATCTAGGTATGGAAACACTCAGAATCCACACAGTCTCAAGTGAGCTGCTACCACTGCCATGCATTTGGTGAACACCATGGAGGCCGTGGTGAGACCGAAGGGCAGCACTCTGAATTGCAACTGACTGGCTCCCAGCTGGAAGCAAAATAACCTTCTGGAGCATCTATCCATCTTTATGTGGTAATAAGCATCCTGAAGGTCTATAGAGCACATCCAATTGTTCTCCTCCAAAAAGGAAGGATAGACTGAACTGTGACCATCCAGAATTATGTCTGCTGAATGAACTTGTTCAGACGGATGAGATCTAACATTGGTCTCCAGTCCCCTGTTTTTTTTTGGCACTAAAAAGAATCTGGAGTAAAATCCACATCCTTTTTGGTCTCGTGGGACTTCTTGGATGACTCATTTTTCGAGCGGGTTTTGAATCTCTACGGCTGCTTGATCCCTCTGATTGGGTGAAACATCAGGGATTCCTTTTGAGGACTTTGGAAAGAGAGTGAAGGGAATTTTGTAACCTCTGGTGATAATTATCTGCACCCAAGTATCTGAAGTTATCAACAGCCAGGTTGTTTGGTGCAGTGAAAATCTTTGCCTGACTGCTTTCAGAGGTAAGCAATCAGGCCTCCGTTCAGGAGCACTGGTAGGGCTATCCAGAGAAGGAGTCTCTGGAGCCCTGATTTCACAGACCTCCTCTGCCACAGGGAGGCCGTCTTCCATTAGAACTCCCCCTCTACCCCAAAGGGAGTATTCACCATGTGTGCCCTGAAGAGGCCCTTGGGATTTTTTGAACCACATTTTTCTACTCCTCTGACTCACAGAGTAGGATCATTGATGAGTAGCGAAATGAATGCCCATAGCAGAAAGGGTCTTTCCATCTTTTTCACATATGGCTAGTGTGCCTATGACTTTAGGGCCAAACAAGGAAGATCCGTCAATACAAGCATTGACAAAGGAGGACTTGAAAGTTTCCACGAAGTCAAACAAACGCATCCAGGTGTGGCACCTTAAGACAATGCCTGAACCCACTGTCCTAGTCTTTCCTTCGGCTGCATGAGCAAAGAGCCACATGGACAAATTTTGATACAGACTCCAGGGTGGCAAGTTGAATGGTAACTTTATCCAGTAACTCGTCAGACACAGCTCCAGCTATGGTATCAGATAGCTCCTTTATCAGATCCCTTTGGGGTCTAGTAAAGTGTGCCATGAAATTCAAGGCCCTCAAAGCAAAGGTTGATGACACAAAGACCTGCTTCCCAAACCTGTCCATCGTCCAAGACTCTCAGTTAGGAGGGTGGACAGTGGAACTTTCCTCAGCAAGTTACTTTTTGGTGGCCGCTGCCACCACCATGGCATCTACTGCTAAACCCTTTCCCCAATGTGGCTGATCTTCAGGAGCTGTCAAAGTTTTGCTGTCCTCCGGGGAATCAGCTCAATGGAATCAGCAGCCTTTCATGTCTGCTACTCGCTAAGCTTAATGAGACATCTTCAGGGAGTGACCAGGGTAAACCTCCCTTTCATCGTAATCTGTGGCTTCCATGACAGATTCTTCTGGGGAATCTATATGCTTTCTCTTGAAAGTCTACTTATGAGGTGGCTCCTCAATGGGAGTCTCTGAGGACAACTCCGAAGAAGAGGGGCCCTGAACAGGGATATCTTGCCACTTTGGTGCCCGCTGTCCCGACATGAGAGATGGTGGCAGCTGTGATCCAGAAGGTACAAATACGTGACACTCCAATACAAAAGGGGCCAGCTGAGAGACCACAGTGGCTAATACTCTCTCCATATACTGGAAGGCAGGCCCCCCGAAGAGGGATGGGAACTTGGAACAGAGAAAGACAACCTTGGAACTAGGGTCACACCCCACTCCGAAGGACCGCCTTCCAAAGCAGGAGCTGGGGGAGAGTCTGAAACTGTCAGGGTTCCGATAGCCAAAGACCGCTCCAAGCAAACAATCTGTACCATACTGTAGCCACCCAAACTGACAGCTGAACCACGGCCCTGGGTGACTATCAGTTCCAATGGAGCCAAAGACATCAGAGCCGATCCCGGTACCGAAGAAGGAGCTTCTGTCGGCACCGAAATAGCTAGAAGGAGAATATCTTGTTCTGGGAGGTACAATTACTTTGAGCTTTGGCACCATATGCTGCAGAGCAGATGGAGAAGTTGGAACCGAATGGGAGGTCAAAGAAGCTGGCACCAATGAAATTGCTGGTGCCGAGACTGTCAAGGTCGGTGCCGATGATACTACTGGTGCCGAAGTAGTCAAGATCATTGTAGAAACCATCAGTACTGATGGGGACAAAACTGTCAGTGGTGAAGGTAATTTCTGAATCAGTTCTGGAACCTTACTCTCTGGTTCCAAAGACATTGATGGAACTAAAGATTTATGAGTTTTGGGGTCCGGCTATGGCTTAGAGAGGGCTTCATTAAAAGAGGATTTTAACAATTTCTTTAAAATCAACTTGTTACAACATTCTGTCAAAGTTCTGGAATTAAAACCTTGGCAGATCTTACAATCAGTTTCTAAGTGGGGTGCACCCAAACAATATACACATGAAAGATGCCTGTTTGAGTTGGGCAACTTTCTTCCACAATCCTGGCCCTGCTTAAAGCCTGATGTGCCTTTCTGCTTCTCTGCCATTTTAAAGAGTTCATAGACACACACACACACACAGACACACACAAAAAAGAAAAGAAAAGAAAACTACCACCAATGGTAGGAAGAAATACCTATAAGAGGTAAAAAGAAAAGGAAGACACCAATGATGGTATCAAAAGAGACTACCTAAGAGGTAAAGGAAAAGGGGAGAAAGGAATTACCAATGATGGTAATGGAGAATACTGTTAGGTAAGAAGGGTAGAGAGAGATTAATATGACAACACATACTCGCTGAAGATTACAACAGAAAGAAATGGCTACTTTAAGATATATAGAGGAAATGTGAATGAATATAAAGATATATAGATATAACTGAAACACTTAGCGGGAGAGTATCGGCTGACCCGTCTTGTTATTACAGCAGCAAATAAGATCTGGGGTAGCAGAGAGAGGAGTATTGTGGGTAGAGTCTTAGCTCGAGAGTTTTTGGCTAGTGCGAGCTGTATAATGGCCAAGCCAGTTCCGAGGAGTCAGAACAGAGTCTCATTCGTCAAGAATGAATGAAGATTGACAACATCACAATTACCATTATGACTCTGTCATAGAACATGTTGGGGTGAATGACTTGAGACATACCTCCCTTGATTACATGAAAACAGACATGACTGAACTCTCAGATTATGTGTCCCAGGCAGGTATGTCCCAAGCCCTAAGCAGCATTCTACCTTCACCCAGGGTGATGCCACAATACAAATAAAAAATGACTGACTTCAACATTTGGCTTAGCATCTGGTTTCAATCCAGGGGGATCCAGTGTCTGTCAGCCTGGGAAGATGTGGCCGTCAGACCACACTTCTTTGCCAGAGATGGCCTTTACCTGTCTCCTCTAGGCTTCAAACATTGGCAAAAATGCTTGCTTCCCCCACAGTGCCTTTTTTAGGCAAAACCAAAACAACAAAACTTCCGATGTAAAAAAATCCACTACAAATTCAAGGTTATGTTACTTAATGCTAGGAGAAACTGCACTCCCTGGAAGCTCTCCTCACCTTGGAAGATGCTGACATCTCTGTAGTCACTAAAACTTAGTTCAAGGTCACAGAGAGCTTCCTGGCTGTGCAAGGCTACAATGCCTTCCACACGTTCAGGCCTTAAAACGAGCTTAAAAGAACCAAAGGTGGAGATGTATCCATCTTCATTAAATCCAGACACACCTCATGACTGGTTAAACAGTAGGACTCTCTTGAGCTACTCCAGGTCCAAATAACCATAGGTAAAACACCCTACCAGATCATTGATAGCTACATGTCCCCCACCATGAACCATGAGAAGCACACCGCCTACCTGGACTTGCTTGAGATGCTTACTATACAGCCAAACACCTTGGTTATGGGAGATTTCAACTATCCTTCTATTGAGTGGGTGATGTACATGAGCACAAGCTCAATTGCCCTGAGATTCCTGAACTTTATTACTACAAATACTCCGAAACAGTCTGCATCCCCACAAGGGGCTCAAATTGGCCCTGGCCCTGAACGAAGGCAAAGTACTACATACTGCCTTATCTTAACTTAGCCAAGGCGTTTAACACAATCCCCCACTCAGGTATCACCAAGAAACTCTGCCAGTTGGGAATTAACCCATATGTCACTAGATGGGTAGCCAACTGGCTTATCAACAGAACCCATACTGTCAAAGTTGGGGATTTCACCAACACCAGTTGAACAGTTACCAGTAGGGTACCACAAAGTTCTGTGTTGGGCCCTCTACTGTTTGTAATCTATTTCTCGTAAGTCCAGGTGAAAGTAGATGGCCTGTGGCTTACCAGATTTGCAAATGACTGCAAACTAGGCGCAGTCATTGAGTCCCCTAAAGATATTAGCATATTGCAGACGGGGTTAACACCGACAAATGATTGGTGCCAAAGCCACTGTCTAAAACTAAATGCAAAAAAGTGCATCAATGTCCCCTTTGTCAAAGTAGCCCTTACAAATAACAATACAGGCAGCACCCCCCTAAAATCGACCCCAGTGGTGCATTACTTTTTAACACAAGTTGACAGCAGTCTAAACTTTGATCACTATGTGTCCACAGTGGTAAGGAAAGCCTTTTACATTCATACCTCATAAGTAAGGGCATCACATCCAAGACCAAGTTTGTTATAACTTCTCTGGACTCCACTCTCATCAGACCACTAATGGAATACAACTCTCCCTTTTGCCTGTACCTCACCAGACACCAGCAGCAGCTGGAGAGACCACAGAGGTTCCTGACCAAGAGAATTCACAGACTCCAAAACAGAACCTACATAGAAAGACTGAAAGCCCTGTCACTGCACTCTGTATCCTATAGGCTGCTGAGGGGCAACCTGTGGCTGGCCTACACACCAGTCTCTGACCCTGCCCTAATGGAAATGCTGCACATCCACAAATCAAATGGAACAAGAGTCACTCCTCTAGAGATCTCAACCTAGCCCGTGACTTAAACAAAACATGCTGGAGAGACAGATATGCATCTCAGAAGCTGCTGCTACTCTGGAATAAACTCCCAATTCACATTAAGCAGAATTCCTCAACGACCCTATTTCTGTTTAAGTTGCAACCTGGGCAACTGGATGGGAAAGCATAAATTAAACCCTGGGGTAGCACCTGTGTCCCCTCATGGACAGGGGCAGCTGGTGTTGATTACAGATTCACTCTGCAAACAATCAAACCATCTAACAATGGTCAGTTAGGGAACACGGGTATTACATGGATAGGCTTGTAAAGGCCATAAGGCAATTAGCCTAGTAACCTCCTATGAACCTATGGTTTGCAGAGCATTATGGGTAACAGGGGAGCTCAGAAGCCTAGGAAAATTTCAGATGCTGAATTGTATAAGGCCTGCAGCGTCAGTCCTTCTGCTGATGAGGATGGAGCTCCTCATTCCAAAGATACATTTCATTATGGGTCTATTTGCCAGCTGGTGTTCCCTCTTTTCCCTTTGCAAATGAAACAAACTGATTTGTTGTACTGACACAGACAGTTTTATGGAAGCAGTACCTGTGCAGTCTGCGTAAGCAAAGCCCTCTTTTCTCTGTTTCTGCTTGTACAAGTAGGTACGAAGCTGAATGGATTGGTTTGAAGCTTTTTCTCTCTCTGATATCACTCTAGTCAAAACTATATGCATTCTCACCAAGCTTTAGGTGTGTGTGTGTGTGTGTGTGTGTGTGTGTGTGTGTGTGTGTGTGTGTGTGTGTGTGTGTGTGTGTGTGTGTGTGTGTATTTGCGGGAAAAATACACATACACCTAAAAGCAAATCAATGCTTTTAACTCTGACATTCTCCTAGCAGACAGAAGTGCTACAGGAAAAAAAAAGTATTCTAGGATAAAAATTAAACATCATCAGACTGTGCAGTCTGAAGCGTTTGTAAGGCAAATTTAAATATTTACATTTCATCTCTCATATAAGGACCACATTCCTCCTTGAGGGCCTTAAAATACAAGATCCCTGTTAGAAAAAAAACGTTAAACTTGCCTTCTAGATACTAGTGAAACAGGCCAGGGTAAACATTCTTGACATTGCTTGAACATGTACCTTAATGCAAAAAAAAAAAAAAAAAAAAAAAGCTGAACATGTCTGAGCAATTACAATACACTGTTTCAGAGAATGAAAAAGAAGTTATGTACTTACCATAATGTTCTATATTTGTTGTCTATTTTCATTCTTCCTCAACAGTTGGGGTTCGGATCCAATCTGCTGGATTTGACTTGACCGTTGCTAAAGCTCGTAGCCACCACATCTCTTCATTTTTTTCCCTTACCCACAATGCACCTACCAAATTAACTCAGATCTTGTTTGCTGCCACATTAGAGATAAGAAATTTGATGAGAGTCATGGAAAGGCCATATCCAGAAATCATATATAAAAATAAATATATAGAGACCTTGTAAATACTCGTTCCTCCAAAAGCCTTAGGATGGGGGTTTGGTGGGAGAGATGAAGAATGAAGATAGACAACACAGATGGAACATTATGGTAAATACATAACATTTTTATCTGATGTTGTCAATCTTCATTCTATCCTCAACAAGTGGGACAGCGTCCCTAGTTACTTGTGTCTAGGGTAGACTCGAGGAAGGATCTTCCTGAGCACCATAGAACCAAATGATGCACTACCTCTGGAGATCAGATCCAGCTTGTAATAAATGACAAAGGTATGGGGAGTAGCCTAATCCACGGACATTCTTGATTAAAAACTGTGGAAGTAGCAACGGATCTAGTGGAGTGTGCTTTCAAGGGATGTAGAAGAGTAATGCCCAGTTTAGTTTAGACAAAGGAAACGCAGTTTGTCAACCACTTTGACAAGGTAACTTTTGAAACTGGTTTTCCCAAGGTGGGTTCAGAGAATGAAATAAACAACTGGACAGCTTTCCTGACTTTTTCTGTTCTATGCAAACAGAATCGCAACTGTCTATGAACATCCAGTAAATGCAGGATATATTTTCCTTTGCTGGCAAAAGAAAAAAAACACTGGTAGACTGATGACCCTATTGATACTGGATTCTGACACCACCTCTGTCAGAAAGGATAGATTAGTACATAAGGTTGTTCTATCTTTGTGGAAATCCAAGTATGGAGGTTTAGAAGATAATGTTTGGATCTCGGAAATTCTTTTTGTGGAAGTAATAGCAAGCAAGAAAATTCTCTTCCATGTAAAATAATTAAGGTTACATGTAGCTGCTGGTTCAAAAGGAGTTTGCGTGAGAGACTGTAGCATCACATTTAAATCTCATGGGGGAGTGGGGTCTTTAAAAGGAGGCCTTAGAAGAAGGGTCACTTATAAGAAGGCCTTATTCAACTTGTGAGAAGCTACTGATGTGCCATTAAAACCTGTACGGTAATCTGAAATTGCTGCTAGGTGTACTTTAATGGTTGAAGAACTACCACCATTTTGAAATACATGTGCTAGGAAATCTAAAATGTGATTGATAGGAACTGAAAAGGGGTCAAGATTGTGTTGCTGTGACCAATGGATGAATCTTTTCCATTTGCTGAAATATATTTTTCTTGTTGAGGGTTTCTGAGAAGATAAAATTATACATCGGACAGGTGATGACAGCATAGACTGTCAGGCAACTAAGTGAACTGGAGAAGCCAAGCAGTCAGCTTGAGATTTGGTACATCCGGGTGTGAAATACCCGTTCGGTGAGGCAGGAAGTCTGGAGTCAGATCTAGGTTCCACGGTGGTTGAACCAAGTAAGGCCAGTGGAAAAGAAACCAAATTTGTCAAAGCCAACATGGTGCAATGAGGATTTATCTCCTCTTTGATTTGGAAGCTTTCTGCAGAAATTTTGGAATTAGTGGAGTTGGTGGGAAGGCATAGAGAACAGCGGGAGGCCAATCATGAAGTAGAGCATCCCTCCGTGACTTCCACTGTGGGGCAATCAGGGCAAAGTACTTGCTACAGTTGTTGTTTAGGGGAGAAGCAAAGAGATTGCAGCAAGTCTGGCCCCACTGACGGAAAATCTTGTCCACCACTGTCTCGTTGAGGGACCACTCATGTGGAAGAAGAAGAATGCACCTGCTCAGTTTGTCCGCAATCACATTGGATTTCACCAAAATGTGCATTGCTAACAGAAAGTCATCAGAAGAGATCAGCCACTGTCAGACCCTGAGAGCTTCTCGACACAATGGTTAAGATTTGGGACCCCTTTTTTTTTGATGTACCAGACAACTGACATGTTGTCCTTTTGCATCGCAATTGTCCCACTGGGAAGAACATCTTGAAGCCCTTGCTACGCCAAGAGCACTGCTCTCATGTCTAGAAAATTTATGTGCAAATTGGCCTCTTCAGGGAACCAAGTACCCTGGACTGTCTTCCCCAGATAATGCCCCCCTACCCTATCTGGGAAGCATCCATGGTCACTATGGCCTTGAGGTGTTTGGGGACAAAGGGAAAGCCATGAAGTATTTGATTAGATTGGATCCACCAATTCAGATCTCGTTTGCAAGTTTTGGTAATTCTTATCCATTACAACATTGATTGATGAAGGATTAACTATTGAGTAGTCAGCATCCACTGAAGGATCCACAAGTAAAACCTGGCTAATGGAACTAAGGTTATCGCCACCGCCATGAGGCCTAGAGTGCAGAATACTGTATGGGCTGAAATTGAGGTGCTCTTTACAACCTTCTTGACCTGTGACCTTACTGATTTAACTCTGTGGTGGAAGAGAAGCAATGACAGACTTTGTATTGAGAAGTGCTCCAATAAATTCCAATGTCTGAGTTGACTGCAGTTGCAATTTGCTATGGTTTATGGTTATTCCTAGGAGAGTACAAGTGTAGAAAACATGATCCTTTGTGTGTATGAGTTGATGCTGGTTACAGCAGTAATGAGCCAGTCATCCATTTAGGGAAAAGTACGGAATCTCTACAGTCTGAGGTAAGCTGCTACTACTGCCATGCATTTGGTAAACACCCTGGGGACTGTGGTGAATCCAAAGGGCAGTACTCTGAACTGGTAATGACTGGCTCCCAGCTAGAAGCGTATGAACTTTCTGGATTGCCTGTTTATTTTTATGTGATAATAGGCGTCCTGAAGATCAACTGAGCACATCCAGTTGTCCTTTCCCAGAAAGGGGAGAATGGACTAAACCGTGACCATCTGGAACTGATCCTTCTCAACCACTTTCTCCACATCTTCTTCTGTGAAGCTTCTAGAGGAATGAGTGGAGTAAATGGATGGAGATGCTGGTCTCTGTAAAAATGGTGATGAAAGTTTGTCAGGAAATGGATCCATGGATGGAGGGGTATCTGGTCCAAGGGCAATAGAGTGTCTCCAAAAGTTTGATTCTGATCCAATAAGGTAGGATCCAATGGCTTTGATGTCTTCTGATCTGACTTGGCCAATGTTGGATCTGTAACGGTTTGCTTTGCCCTAGTACAATCCAAAGAAGTAGTTGGATCCTGCACTTTTAACTTTTTCTGATCCAGGGTTGAGACCAGTTCTTTTGAGCTTTTCTTTCGAGAAGAGTCTGAAGAAGATTTTGAAGAAGTAGAAGGGTTCGACTTTGGAGACTGGGATATGGTTTCTTCAAATGAAGACAGGATGAGGCCTTTCAAAATTAACTTATTTTTATGCTCTGAGAGCTCGAGGATTAAATCCGTGGCAAATAGAGAAATCCTCTTGCAAATGCAGAGGGCCCAAACAGTACACACACAGAGTGTGGGCATCTGAAAGTGGCAGTTTATGCCCACAATTTGAACACTTTTTAAAACCTGCAGGTTTGTCAGCCATGATAAAATATCTAGTCAGTCCGGGTAGAGAAAGAAAACAGCAGTGACAACAGCAATAACAGTAAAACTACAAATACAACACAATACTATTAATAGCTAGCAAGAAGATTTTTTTTTGTTAGGAAAGAAAGGGCAAGGGAATACCAACATTGGTATAAAGAGAACTACAATGGGGTTGTAAGGGAAAGGGAGATAGTAGCGATGGTATAGAGAGAAGCTCAAGAGATATGCTGGCTGCAAACTTTAGCAACGGCCTAGTTGGATCTGACAGACTGGATCCGAACTCCACTTTTTGAGGATAAAATGACAATTGACAGCATTGGATCAAATGTCTTCCTTGCTTGTTTACACTGAAAACTTACAAAAAATGCTGTGGTTGGCATTCTTGCCCTTTTTCTCATCTGCAATACTTCTGGAGGTCAAAACAACATATGATGGCTGGGGGGAGGGCAGTGATCATCCATGCTATCAGTTTGGCAGACTGAAGATATGGATGAATCACTCTGCACTTTTGCTGAGGCAGTAGTATCCGAAATGGTGACAGCCTCCAGGAGTTTTAAAAAATATATGCATTTACATATACATACATATATTTCAATCATGGGTATTAATGCCCTTCTAGCCTGCCAATATACCAGAACAGTTGTTCGCATGATAAATGTCCAAGCTGTTCTTAAAAATATCTTAACGAATGCTAATGTAATTTGTAGTCTATTCAATGCATCAGCTGCTCTCTCATACAACCAATTAGTACACCTCTCATTCCTGCAGAACCTTCTATATAAGTTGTCTGATGATTCTCTACTACTTTTTGATAACCCCAAACATTCCCAGAGGTAGCCATCTCTTAATGTCCTATATAGCTGCAAAAGGACTCTTCTTAAATATCAATATAAGACACTGTACAAGTTCAAATATTTCAGTCTTCCATAATAACTTACATTTTCACATCCATGAATGCCCTTGATATATTTCTGCTGTATTCTTTGCAGTTTACCCACATTTATTTTCTTATAAGGTTTCAATGTTGTTATTTCATACTCAAGTTTGTGTCTACTGCAACTAACAAACAATAACATCATTATTTCTGATTTCCTAGATGTTATCTTTTTTATACAACCAATAGTTCTACAACTACCATTAACCAATTGGTTGATATGATCAGAAAAACTCAATAGATGAATCTACCCATATAACCAGATAAATAAATGAATCTACAGTTTCAATCATTGTGTGCTGTATTAAATATTCACCTTTCAGTTTATGCCTTCCAAATCTCATATGCTTAATTTTTGATGTACTGATCAGAATATTATTCTCCTGTGCCCAAATAGTCAATTTAGTCAAGTTATTTGCAGACATGCCCTATCTCCAACACATGTAATCACTTTGTCTAATTTCAAGTTATGCATGCAGACCATACAACACTTCAGTTGAAAAAAATAGATTTGAAAGACACAATCTAAACAAATATGTGCCTAGAACAGAGCTCTGTGGGACACCCGAACTGTAACCAAGAATTTCACCTGTCCAATTGCTGAATATTACTTGCCATGTTCTATTTGTAAGCCGTGCAGCTGTCTGTCTTATGAAGAGTACATCAGTAGCTACTTACTCTAATTTATTGATCAGTATTTTACTTATGACCCTGTCAAATGCTGAAGTCTATATAAATTATATCACAGAATATTTTTCATTCACAGTTATTATTATATTGTTATAGATCATATTACAGGTGGTAATAGATCTGTTTTCAACATATGCATACTGACATATGGTTTTAAGTCCCAACCTTTCCAGTATTACCTTTTCCATCAATTTTCCACAAAATAAAAGTAGACTTAAGGGTCTGTATGACTGTGGGTTTGTCCTACTCCCCTTTCCCTTAAAGACAGGTTTAATATGTACATGTTTCCAATCTTGAGGAATCTCCCCTTATTTATATGACCTAGTAAATAATAGATGTAATGGTACAAGTTTTTGCTGAAGTGTTCAAAGGCCATTATTACTAATTCCGTCTCATCCCTGTGCTTTGGATTCAGTTTGCATAGTTCATTTTCAGTATAATTTGATATGATTTCATTATCTAAGGTTTCCTGGATATCACTAGGACAACTTATCACCCCCTTTGTGGAGCCAAACTGTTTTGCATAAGATTTTGTAAATATATCTATAATCTGTTGTGTCTGAGAATACATTTTAGAATCTACACACAGTTTATTTTGTATGAATTTACTCCTTCCATATCTTATGTATGTATAAAATGGTTTCCTATTATGCTCACTATATTTTCGTACATTTTCTTCAATTTTTTCTTGATTTGGTCTCACCATGTGCTTAAATTGTTTGCCCAGCTTGTTTACTTCAGTTTTCAAAGTTGTAGTTCATCCTCTTTTCCATTTCTTATGTTTTGTCTCTCACCTTAATCAAGTATTTTGCTCTTATGGAAATATATGCTCCTGACATTGTGTGCTTAGATTCTGATGTCAACCATTTTTTTTTTAGATTTTTTTGCATTCAAATACTTTCTCTTTCAAAACTTTCCACATTCCTTCTGCAGTTTTGTCCACTGAAAAGTATCACTCCAATTACTCTTACACAGTCACCTTTTCCTTCCAAATAATCTATCATTAATTTTCTGTGCATTGGTTTAGATTTCAGTTTGGCAGAATTACCTAGCAACAACTTAACCTTTATAATGCCACAATCATTGTACATCAACAGTGGTAAAACTTGATATGAAGTAACAGTGATTTCTTTAGGAACACAAAGGATGTCTATATGTTTCATTCCCTGGTAGTTTTTTTTTTAAATCTGAAGCAATTGTTGTTCCTGAACATATGTTATGAATAATTCCCTTACTAATGTTGAATAAATATTATTCCAGTCTGTTTCAGGTACATTTAAGCCCCCAACCACTATTATTCTTCCCTCTTGTGTTTCATGCAAGAAATGTATGCATTCCTCTAGGTCATCAGGACTTGACTTTGATGGTCTATATTCTCCAAAACTTAATATGTTCCATGGTTGCCTTTATTGTCACAGTTACAGAATCTATAGTACATAGTATAGAATCTATGAACATGTAATAATCACAGGTCTCATAACAACATTAATCTTATGAGAAAGCAGCACATTTTCCAAAAAAAAAAAAAAAACTTTCAAGTCCATGGCCACCTATGCTAATCTGAGGGTATTAGTATCAGATTTGGGTTATCTTGCCTGGCTTAAAACAGCATCAGAGGCATGAGGGCAACAGAAACCATAGTGAATGTCATGGATCCAAAGGAAGCAGAAAATGTCTGTGATTTAGTGTACACCTGGATTCTGGCAGAGAAATCAGGAAACTGCATTCCCTAAGGCAGCAAAGATGCCTGTCAGAGGCTATATCTTTACTATGAAACTGAATTCCAGTTTCTGCAAGTAGAGCACTGAGATGCTCCTGCTTGCTGTTGTTCTTGTATTATACTAAAGAAGCTACAGAAAGAAGTAAATGAATAAATTCTAAATCACATTTACTTTGGTAATTAACACACACAGCAATTCATGTATACATCTTATTTAATTTTCAATTTATTTGTTAGCCAGATTAACCCATTAGGCACAGGACTCTCAGGGATGTGCATCATAGGTTCATAGATAGGTACTAGGCTATCTGCCCGAAGGCATTTATAAGCCTAGCCAGAATGTGTTGGATTTCGCCACCCCCTTAGATTAGTTCCCTGTGCCTCTGTCCAGCAGAGCCACTGAAGTGATCCCCGAGGTAAACTTTCTGTTTCCCATCCACTCGTCAAAGTTTCTCTTGAAGAGTGTTAGTGAGGAGCTCTGTCTAATGTAAATTGGAATCTTGTACCAAAGCATGGGAAGTCTCTGTGACAGGAATCTATCTCTCCATTACGTCCTATTTATTGTTGTGCTGAGGTTTAGATCCCTAGAGCGTGTGGCTGGAGGGGATAAGCTTTTCTTTAGGTGGAGCATGTCGATCAGTTCTGGGTTGGACATGGCCTTGTATGTCAGGCAGAGATCACCTCTGAGTAGGCGGTATGCAACCGAGTACAGCTTCAGTTTCTTCAGTTGAGCTGCAAAGGGCATCTGTTTGAGGCCAGTGATCCTCTTGGTGCGGTACTTCTGTGGTCTTTTCAGCTGTTGCAGGTGTCTTGTAAGATACATCCCAAATGGGGCGTTTTACTCCATGAGGGGTCTGATGAGCAATGAGTAGAGGGGCACAAAGACCTCTTTTGATCTGGATGACAACCCTTTTGTGATAAGGTGTGCCACGTAGAAGGATTTTCTAACCACTTTGGCAATGTGATTATCAAAGGAGAGTTCATTATCTACTTGGGTCCCCAGATCCCTTATTACATCTTCTGTATTTAGGGGACTACCACCTATGTGGTAGTTTGTGGGTACTTTGTTTTTTCCAAAGGGGATGACTATGCACTTTTTTGCATTTAGCTTGAGGCCATGATTTTGACACCAGGTGTCTGTCTCAGTGAGACCCTTTTGGAGGATGCCTGTGTCAGCTGGAGAGTCAATTATAGCCCCTAGTTTGCAGTCGTCTGCGAACTTGGTCAGCCATAGTCCTCCTGTGCTTGCCTGTACCTCTGAAAAGTATATGCCGAACAGGAGGGGTCCTAGGACTGAGCCCTGTTGAATGCCACTTGTAACCGGTTTAGAGTCAGACCTAGCTCCCGCAACTCTTATGTGGGTTCTGTCCGTGAGCCATTTGGCAACCCATCCTGTGACATAGGGGTTTATGTTCAGGCTGGTGAGCTTGTCTATAATACCAGAATGGGGAATGGTGTCAAAGGCCTTTGCGAGGTCTGGGTAGGCTGTGTGTACCCCCTTCCCCTCGTCTATAGCCTTGATAACTGTCTCAAAGAAGTCCACCAGGTTTAGGAAGCATGATCTGCCTTTAACAAAGCTGAACTGGGTAGGGTCCAGTGTTTGGAGGTTCCCAATGTCTCTGTTAATGAGTTCTATGATGATGTGCTCCATAGCCTTGCAGACCAAGCTAGTCAGGCTTATAAGGCGACAGTTCCCGGGGTCTGTTGTGGCTCCACCTTTGTGGAGTGGAATAACCGCTGCTGTGTGCCACTCTATGGGTATATAACCTGTGGAGAGGCTGAGTTTGAACAGTGTGTTTAGGTGAGGGGTTAGTTCGTCTTTGAGTTCGTACAGGACGCAGCCTGGGACACAGTCCGGTCCCACCGATGCTGTGTTCTTGGCTTTGGAGAGGGCTGTTTTAACCTGAGTGTCTGTGATTTCAGGAGCTCTAAATTCTTCTGGTATGGTTATGGGCCCTTTTGGGGTGAGAAGGGGGTGAAGTTTGCGCTGAACCTGTCTGCCAGGATGTTGGCAATATTGGTCGGTTCAGTGTATTTTGTACCATTCTGCACTAACTCCGAGCTGATCTGAGCATTGCCACTTAGATTCTTGACATAACTAAAGAATGCCTTGTGGTTATCATTGGAGTCCTTGGAAATTTTTCTTTCAAAACTCACCTTGGATGACTTTATGAGGGATTGTAGTTTCTTGCTGATACTGATCAGGGATGTCTTCCCTTCATGGGATTTTACTCTTTTCTGTACTAGTTTCCTCCTTCTATTGCATAGCTTGTTTATGGCAGGAGTCCACCAGACTGGTTTCCTTTTGAGTCTTGGTTTTGCTTGGGATAGCACGATCCATGCATTCTTGTAGGTGCCCACAGAATGCATTAGTCAAGGATTTTGCAGCTTGGACAATGTTATCCTTTAGCATGGGGGCTTTAAAACTTTCCACCTCGGTCTTAAGTAACGTGAAGTTTGCTTTTGAAAAGTTTTTCATGGTGGTTTCCTTGTCCAGGGGTGGGGGCGGAATGTGGATATCTAAAGTGATTTGTTTATGGTCAGATCTAACCAGTGAGGGGGTTGACCTCCGGTGTGGAGCACCAGTCGCCCATGTTGGTGATGACCAGGTCCAATATGTTGTCGCCTCTGGTGGGAGTGTTGACCAGTTGATCCAAAGCATTTGAGTTTATAAATTCTAGGAAATGTTGGGCAAGGGAGTTAGTACTTGAGTAGTTCTCCCAATTAATGTTTGGGTAATTGAAATCACCCAATATTAGGGTGTTTGGTAGGACCTTTATATTTCCCAGTCTTTCCTGAAATGCGGAATGGGGGTCCTGGGACATGGTGCGTAATCTATAGCAAGCTACAATTTGAATTGCAGTTTTGCCCGTTGTTAGTTGCACATGGATGATCTCTGAAGTATCGTGCTGTGCCACTAACCTGGAGGTGTGGGTATCCTTGATGAATATGGATACGCCCCTGCCTTTTGTATTTCGGTCCGGGTTCTGTAGCTGAAATATATGGTATGAGTTGTAGCCTGGTAGTGCTGGGGTGCTCTCTGGAGCCTTAAACCAGGTTTCTGTTACTGCACATATATCGATTTTCTCCATACTGAGGAGTACCTGGAGTGCGTGCATTTTGAGGTTTAGACTTCTGGCACTGAGTAGCATTACCCTCAGTTTTTTGCTACTTGTGCTATTTATGGCAGTGGGTTTGTCTTTTGAGCCTTGCCTAAAAAAGGCACTATGGGGGTGGCAAGAGCCTTGGCCAGTATTTGAAAGCCTAAGGGTGACAGGTGCAAGCCATCTCTAGCGAAGCAGCGTGGTTTGTCGAGCATGTCATCCCAGGCAGAAAGACACTGGATCCCCTTTGAATGACATCAGAAACTTAGCCAATTGCTGAAATTGATAATTTTTTCTTTATACTGTGGTATCATTCTTGGTGAGGGCAGGATGCTACTCAGGGTCAGGGTCATACCGGCCTGTGCTACAAGATCAGAGAGCTCTTCCATTTCTCTTTACATGTAGTCCAGGGAGGTACGGCTCAGGTCATTCACACTAACATGGATAATGACAGAGTCATATTTGTACTTGTTCTGGAGTGATCTGAGTGCTTGTGTTATGTGGCAGATCCTGGCACCCAACAGGCAGCTAACAGTAACCTTCTCCTTATTCAGCCTAGTGAGTGGGACATCAGTGTGCCTGACTACAGAGTCACCTATTACTAGTATGTTGGGTATGTTATTTTGCCTGAAGGGCTGTAATTGTATGGCACACTGGTTTTGTGACGTATGTGTTTCATGATTTGTGTTGGGGGGTGGAGGTAGCTTGGATGTCTGCTTTGGAGGTCTCTGAAGTTTTTGCAGATTTTTATTTAGAGCCTCAGAGTATGTTTTCGTGTATTTATGTGTGTTTTTTGCCGGTGCTGGTTTAATGGGTCTATATGAGACTGGTGATGTGATGCATTTCCCTTCTCCTCTTGACTGTCTGATCCAGCCTTGGGTTGAGAGAGCTTAGCCTCCAGTTTGGCTGTATAACTGCATCTCTCACATGTATTAGTGTTTGGTGGTAGGAGGAGAGGGTTGTCTGTGTACATGAGGCAGTTGTAACATTGCCTCAAAATGCCCAGATTCACCAGTCGGACTGGAGAGTATGCCTGAAACTGCCCTTTGGACATGCCTGGATAGGTATAGTGAACTGTTTTACTGAATGGCTGGTAAGGTTGAATAGAGAGCCTTGTCCTTCTGTACAGTATATGAGGGTCTAGTGCTAGGGTTTATAAGTGCTTGCTATGAGTTTTGAGCAAGTGCTGGGCTGAGAAATGAATGGCTTGAGTGCTTAAATTGAAAGTTTGTCTAGTTCCAAGGGAATAGCAGGGAAATGAAAGAGACAAAAATTAGCCCAAAATGGCCAATAAACTACTAATTTCTGGGCTGAAACCACTCCTCCAGGGACAGATAGGCTGCTCAAAGCTCCCCTCTTTCACAGGTGAACAGAGAAACTTCCTTCTATCCAGGTAAGGTATGGACAAACACAGATTTGTAAAACAGCCCTGAATTCAGCGCTTAACCTGAAAACTGGACTATACTAACTTAGAAAGTCGGGAAACAAGTATATTTTTTTTTAGAAAATAAAGCAGATACAATAAAAAAAACTCTTTAAATGCACAGAAAAGGATACTTATTGTTATATATCTCAGATCAGAGTTTTGTCAATGCCACTAGTAAGTAGGAAGAAACACAAATACAGTAAAAGCAGATGAATAGAATGCAATTTTTTTATATAAATAAAACAGTAGAAAATGAACAACTGATTTAAACAAGTTACCCAATTAACCAGAAAAGAGCTCAAAACTGGGCCCTGCTCCAGCAGTCTTCAATCAGACAAGTTCTAACCGCACACTCCTGCTGCTAGGGTGCAGGGGAACCTTCTCCAAAAAAAGATGGCCTGGGTCAGTGCTCAAGTTATACAAACAAAGCTAGATTCAGCAGGCCTGAATCTGGTTTATGCTGCAGCAACAAGGCGCACCACTTTCAGAAAGAAACAGTTCAAATAAGCAGGTACAGTAAGCCTGTGACCAGAAATTCCCAGCTTAGAAGGGGGGAATCCAGCCTCCCACAAGAGTGCAGACCACACCTTCTTAATGTAAAAAAAAAACTGTCTCAAAGCCCAAGCACTTAAATCAGAACTAAAACACTTCAGAACAGAAACTAAGCCTTCAATCAGCAACTCCCAACTCAGAAGGATGTAAACTTCCTGTCCTGCCACAACAGTGCAGACCACAAACCTTCCTAATGTGAAACAACTGGTCTAAAGCCCAAGTGCATAATCCAAAGGCTGAGAATAACAGTTACAATTTAATCGGCTACTAACAAGCAGTAATAAATGCAGCAGAATAAATGCTATTAAGTACTTTTAGGCAGCAAGAGCAAAATAAATAATAAAGTAGGAAGAAACACAAACACAGTAAGCAGATGAATAAAGTGCAAAAAAATGTTTTTTTTCTCTCTGTATTAGGTAGAATGAGCTAAAGACACTAGACTGGGAGGAGTGTCACACATCAAATATACAGTAGGGGCGGGCAATTGCAAAGCCACCAAGTATAAAAAGAAAACACAAATAAGGAGGGCAGAGTGGGGGGAAAATCAACTCAGAAAAATAACACTTTCAACACAGATCAGAAGCCAGCAAATATGATCTAAATCAATCAAGTAAAAGCAATTAGAATACTGTAGAACTTTGGAAAGAAGTGCCAAAAAATATACTTATCAATTTATATCTTGAGTTGTTTCAGTAGCACTCTCAGTCAGAACTCCACACTTGCTAAGTGAACAGTACACGATACTTTATATATACCCAACAAAAGAACCTAATTAAATGGGCTTGCAGATATGCAGTATATCCTCTGTGGAAAGTTAAGAGAAGGCAGTCTTAAGGCAGGTTTTATGAATGGGTTGTAGTATATGATTCACAGTTATTGTGGGTTCCTTTAAATGTTTCTAACCTTTTTTTATTTGGAATGATTTGGGGAAGATTTTTTTTTTCTTTTTGCTATCAGGGCTAACTCTGAAGTCAAAGGCCAAGACGGGAGATAATTTAGGTTTACTTGCTTTTTTTTATGTTTACTAGTTTTTAGTGGGGAGTTTATTTCTTAATTCAATATTTATGCTGCAGTTCAGTGGGTTCATTATTAGGCTGGGTGGTAGGGGAGTAGCTGGCCTTCACATCCTGCAGTGATAGGTCAAGTTTCATTGTTGTGTTTTGAAATTTGAAGTTTGGGGACCCAGAAGGGGCAATCAAGAGGATGGAAGTCTTCAAAAAAGATTGTGGCTACTGGATAGCTTTGTGAGGCATACTGCTGAATTGGATTTTTCATTTTAACTAATAAATGATATGCAACTTTTTTACAGATACATGATGTTTAACATATTTCCCTAATGTGCTCATTTTTAGTATTATTTACATTTTATGGTGAAGGGATGAGAAAGAGAAATATTTTAATGTGTTTATGTATTCATTGTGAAAAGGTGCCTAAAAGGTATTATAATTGAATCACTCAGGCAGTCACTGTTATTCGTGACTGGGATGTATCATACCCCCCCTGTCTTGTGTGAGCAGATCAAGGCACTTTGTGAATACCCTTGGGGGTAGCAGAGAGGCTAAAAGGCAAAGTGGAGAACTGAAAATGCAAGTAAGAAACCAAGAAACACAAACTTCCTGAAAAGGGGATGCATGGGGATGTGAAGGTAGGCATTGTTGAGATCCAGACAAATCAGAAATGTCCAAGGAAGAAGACGAGGGAATACATTTTGATGGGACAAGATCTGAAAGGAGGGACCTTCATAAAAGTGTTGAGCTGAGAAAGGTCTAAAACTGGTCTCTAGGTTCCCTCCTTCCTGGGAACTAGGAACTTTTAGGAATAAAAATGTTCCTTCTCAAGCAGGGGGCACAAACATTTAAATGCTTTTGGACTGATGTTTGGATGCTTTTATTCTGCCTTGGGTTGGTTCAGCAATTTTTTTACCTTCTATTTGATTATTTATGTGTTAGTGCTGTGTTCTGCAGCACTGCTTGGTGAACCATCTACTGCTTTCGCTGAGTTTGTTTCTTGGAATTATAACCTGAATAGTGCCCTAGGCCAAAAGAGAATGAAGCACCTCTAGAAAGACAGGAAACTGCTCTTAAGGAGGTTGAGGGATGACCAGAAAGGTAGGAAGAGATTTCCAAACTATAAAATACCTCTGGTGGATGATGGACAGAACCCAAGAGTCTGTTGTGATCCTTAATCAACTGGAAGGGACAGGGAAACATGAACAGAGAAGGGAAACTAGCCGAAGGAAAAGGAAAGCAAAGTGTCAAGTGGAACCTGGCATGTCCTGAAAATTAGGTTTCTGAGAAAAGAAATAGAGGGTCTGTGTAGATTTAGCAGGGAGAACAAACACATCAAGGACTCTTTTTACTCTTGGGCGAAGGACTACTTGTGAATGAAAGCAGACTTGGAAGATTAATTTCTCTGAAACTTAGGGATAGGAGAAATAAAAATGTGTTTCAACTCCTGAAAAGCTTTGCCCTTATCCAAGAGGGAATTAAAAAGTTCAGCAGCAGAGCCAAAAAGATTTTTATTATCCAAGGGAGCATCCAATAATTTGGCTTTAATGTCATCAGGCAAAGCCTGAAGATGAAGCCAAGAGTAAAGCCTCATAAGAGAACCAAATGCAGTAGCCCTGGAAGAAGTATCAGCTGCATCATAACTGCCCTTGAAAGAGTGGTGAGTCACTTGAGAAGTAGAACCCAACAAGAAAAGAAGTCTTCCCCTCAGAATCAGGAAGGTCAGAAATGACCTGAGAAATAAGACATAAAATATATCTGGTCATACGAGTCTGGTAATTAACAGTCCTAAAAGCCAGGCTGGCAGCAGTATAGACCATTTTACCCATACTCTTCATACCCCTACTGTCCTTATCTGAAGAAAGCAACTTAGTGGAAGGCAACAGCTTGAAAGGTTTATCAGACGAGGCAGATACCACTGAAGGATAAGCAGAACACCATTTATACTGAAATTTACAAGCATCATGCAACTTGTAACATCTGTCATGTTTCTTAAGAGTTGGGAGCTGAAAATCAGAGGCTACAGAAGCTGCTGACAAGGTATCCAGGCATGCAGCCAGAACTGGAGATACAGCAGGAGGCTTGGGAGACCATCTGGAGGAGCTCATAATACCTCTTCTGGATTTAGAAACCTTAGACCAATCCTGCTTAAAAAAATTCATCATATGGGAAATAGTGCCCCAAAGAAGAGTTCTTCAAAAAGGGAATCTGGACTGATATAATCCTCTTCCTCAAACCCACAGTCCAAGGGGGAAGGGATCTGAGAGGAGTAGGCTAAGGAGCCCTGTTCCCTAGGATTGTTAGGGGTACAGGACCAGAGAGGGATAGGCACAGAGACCCCTGGAGGAGGCTTTACAGCCATTAAAGCAATAAACAACCCCTGAGTAAAATCCTTCCATTCTCATCCTTAACTGCAGGAGAAATATTTTTGGTTTTCTGTTTCTTTTTCTGAGGGATATCCATAAGAAAAACCCAAGGAGGGTCAGACCTATTTCAACATTTTATAAGCGTAGTAGGGACCTCTTCCTGTATTGACATCTGCATAATCCCCCTTGGTCCCTCTGATATAATCAGCTGAGATTCCCCTCAACACCTTGAGCAGACGTTTGAAAAGCCTCCGAGGACGTGCGAGACATCTAATCCATGCTGGCTTTGATGGGGGGGGGGGGTCATTGTAGAGGAATGTGAAACAACAACCCGATGATCCTCTGGGCTTTCACCAGCCTCAAGAGAGATGTCCAGGAGGGCTGTACAGCAGCCATAAGGGACCTGATATTTTTGGCCTTTTTCTTGGCTAGTGGCTGACCCTCAGGACAAGAAGACTCCACCATAGCACCTTGAGCCAACAACTTAAGAAAAAAGAGGATAGGAGACTATTTAGGGTCTCGGGAACAAATGCTTGGCAGATAGAACATTGTGTATGGTCATGAGAAGCACCCAAACAGAAGAGACACTGTCTCCAACACTGACATTTTTCCTTTCTGGTTGACATGTAAACCAACAATGTTAAAATAAAACAGAAGATAAAAAAGAACCACAAGGGGGCACTTACCTGAAAATGGCTTGGCAACCAGCACAGAAGAAGGGCATTCAGACCGACGGTCAATGATGATGTTCAGACTGGCGGCAAAGAAGCTTTGAAGTGTGTGTATCTGTACCTCATCTTTATGACCTATGTCTTGCGTGGGGAGCATACGTGTGATGTAGAACACCTATAAACACCACTTTGGTATAATGGCCAGACATTGGGCTTTCCTTGCCAGGAGATCCTTTACATAAGGAATATTTCAACAGTGATATGGAAGGACATCCACTGTTGCCTGGGCCAGAAGGGAGTCACCACAATGATTTATTTATTTAATATGGGAACCGAAATGCCCATTTTTTGTGGAAGCCCAGGGAGAAAAGCTCTAAAACAAGAGTAGGAATACATTTCTGACAATTCAAAAGAACTACAGTCAACTTTATTTACAAAGTATTTCAAAACAGATGGTCAATTGGACATTATTTACAAATCATATTAGATAAAGGAAATGGTAAATTAATACACTTGTTTAATATCCATGACAGACAGAGTTAAGATTGCCAAACTTCAGACTGTAGGTGTGGTACATCTGCAGAGTTTTATTAGTTGCAAGGTGATATTTTAGGGCAGATTTGAATTGTTGCAGGTTATTTAAAAGCCTGATGTGGTTTGGAAATTTGTTCCATGCCTTGGAGATGGGGCCAGAGAATAGTGTGTCACCATGATAATTATCTGGTTTATTAGCAACAGTTAGTTGAAATTCTGAGAATCTTAAGGTTCTATTAGGTACATGCCACTGGATGAGATTTGACAGTGAGGGTGTTTTAAGTGGATGGTAAAGTATTTTGTGCACTATGAGAAGCTGGGAGATGGTAATGGTGTTGAGAAGTTCAAGCCAGTTGTGGGTATTGAGAGCTGTGCAGTGGTGGAAGTAGTTTGGGAGACTATAGGCTAATTTGCTAATTTTGTTGTAGGTGCTTTCTAGTTTGTGTTTGGTAGAAAAGTTGAGATTTGTGAATATTGTTGAGGCATACAGGAGGGCAAGAAGAAGAAGGGAGATGGCAGCTATTTTTTTTTTACTATGAACAATTAGCAGGTGTTTTGCTCTTTAAAAAGAGCTTAGTTAAAGTTTGTCTTTTTGACGGCAGCGTCAATCTGCAGATCAAATTTTAACTTGCTGCTAATGATAACTCCAGGTAATTTTGTGATGGTGACATTTTTAATGTTTGTTGCTTAAGTAGATAACATTAAGGTCAGTGCTGTTTTGATTTATGTTTTTGGGAAGGAATAAGATTAGCTTGGCTTTGTTGTGGTTTAAGAAGAACTAGAATTTATTTATCCAATTTTCTACAGAGGTGAAAGCTTCCTGTATAATGGTTTTTAATGTGGGAAGATTTGGGGCTGAACAAATTAAAGCCGAGTCCTCAACATATTGTATCATGGTTGCAAGTTTTGATTCCTTGTGCATGTCATTAATGAAGATATTAAAAAGTACTGGCCCAAGTATAGAGCACTGGAGGACATGGAGTAAGTGTCATTCCATTTTACAAACTGGATACGATTGTTTAGGTAGCAAGTGAACCAGTTATATTAACCAACAAAGTAGCACTGAGTAAAGAGTCTTCCACCGATATACAAAATCCAATAGTCCAAGAACAGAAGAGGCTCAACACGACCAATAAATAATAAATAAAATACTTTAATACTGCAGCAAGTAAGCGCTTTCACATTTCAAGAACGCTTCATCAGACTTGAATAACTGCCATGAAATCAAATCATTTAAATACTATTCAAAAATACAATCAACCAATCAAAAACATAAATCAATTAATGTTGTCTTAATTATTCATTAAAAAGCACTTTATAATACATCCCTATGAAGTTAATACACATATAAATATATCATATAAAATACATTTTAAAATATTTCAAATCACACATGCATCTTCTATATTGAATTGAAACTTAATGTACATATGAACGTGCTGCCAAAAAAGGCTTAAGTGTCACACGTTCATTCAAACCATGCCCTTTATGTCCTTGTAAACTTAGAATCCATTTGTTTTCCCTTTCTTCAGTATAATTTCTAATGTTACCAAGCCTATTGGTTTTTCTTATTAATTCTAACACTGTAAAACTAAATTTGTGTGATGTACCTTGTTGTAAAATATGATTAGCTAAGGCATTAGATTAGTTTTCTTTATGTATTGCGTATACATGCTCTCTAATACGTTCTCTCAAACTTCTGTTTGTCATGCCCACATAAAAGCATGAACAAGTCCGACACACAGCAATGTATATGATGTCTCTAGACTTACAATCAGCATAAAAATTCATATGATAAGTCTTACCAGTGTCTGTATGTATAAAGTTATTACTACCAGATATAAAAGTACATTGGTTACAACTCCTACAAGGAAAAGTTCCTATTCTCGTTGAATTAACAGGTCTGGGGCCCTCACTCTCATAACATAACAATCGTTTAAGCGACTTCATATTTTAATTTAGTTTTACAGTGTTAGAATTAATAAGAAAAACCAATAGGCTAGGTAACATTAGAAATTATACTGAAGAAAGGGAAAACAAATGGATTCTAAGGTTACAAGGACATAAAGGGCATGGTTTGAATGAACATGTGACACAAGCCTTTTTTGGCAGCACGTTCATATGTACATTAAGTTTCAATTCAATATAGAAGATGCATGTGTGATTTGAAATATTTTAAAATGTATTTTATATGATATATTTATATGTGTATTAACTTCACAGGGATGTATTATAAAGTGCTTTTTAATGAATAATTAAGACAACATTAATTGATTTATGTTTTTGATTGGTTGATTGCATTTTTGAATAGTATTTAAATGATTTGATTTCATGGCAGTTATTCAAGTCTGATGAAGTGTTCTTGAAACGTGAAAGCGCTTACTTGCTGCAGTATTAAAGTATTTTATTTATTCTTTATTGGTCGTGTTGAGCCTCTTCTGTTCTTGGACTAGTGAACCAGTTAGCTGACGGAGTTGTGAGGCCTATAATAGTTTGTCTTTGGAGGAGTAGATGACGTGAGACTGTGTCAAAGGCTTTTGACGAGTCCAGGAAACCAGTGGAAACAATTACCGGAGTTTTTACTTCAATTGATGGTACCTAATAAATGTTGTAGAGCAGTTTCAGTGCTGTGATGGGGTTAAAAGCCATGCTGGGTAGGAGAAAGTTATTGATTACCAAGTAGAAAGGCTAGGAGTTGCTGATGTTTGCATTTTTCAAGTATTTTGGAGAGGGGACATAGGATTTCCATATGACAGTAGTATGACAGTTCAATGTTTGTGCCACCTTTGTGTAATGGGATTATGAAGAAAGCTTTCCTTAGGGCTGATATGTAGTTTTCTGTAATGGCTCTATTTATAAGGATAGATACAGGGTAGCAAATGGAGTTAGCGGCTTTAATGATGTATTTGGATGGCAGGTTGTCACAAGCTAGTATTGCAGGTTTTAGTTTTTTTTTTATATATTTTTTGATGGTACTTGTCTGGATGGTTGTTAAAATGAGTTGAGGTGTGGAGCTGTTGTCTGGGGTTAGGTGGGGTGAGTATAGGTTATTATTGTTTGAGATAAGTATAGTACTGGATATGAACTGTTAACTGAATTTGTCTGCAATGTCCTGGTTGGTTTCAGATAGGAAATGATTTCTGGTTGGTTTTCTGCCTAGTTTTAGGAGGTTTAAATTTTGCCAAAATCTTTTGTTTTTTATATATATGTGTGCTTTGATTTGTGGAAAAGTTGTTCTTTTTATCAAAATGAACAACCTTTATGTGGTTTCTCAGGCACTTGATATGTATCTAGGTAGGACTGAGTTCCTGTTTTGTGCCACTGTTTCCAAGCTTTGTACTGTCTCTCATGAATTGTTTAGTTTGACAGGTTAGTCATGGGAAAAAATGTACTGCCACTGTTATGTCTCAGTGGAGCTCGTTTGTTCTGTATGGTTAAGAAGGAGTTATTGAAGTAATGGACAGATTCGTTTAGAGGCAGACATTTGAGGGGTTCCCAGTCATCTTGTTTAAGTGTGTCATTAAATACAGATTTATCAAAATTGGTTACGTTTCTCACAGAGTTGAAGAATAGGGGTTTGAGGGGCTTGTGGTTTATTCTGTTGCTGTAGGTGGGGGTGATGATTACTAAGAGAGTTTGGGAGGTTGATGGCTAGTTTAATTGTTTCAGAGTTAGTTGAAAATATGCAGTCTAGTATGAATTTTTGGATACTTTGTCAAATCAGGTTTGTTACTGAATAAGCTGCGTGAAATGATAGAGGTTAAAATTATGCGGGGTAGAGTTAGGTTTGTGAGAGGTCCAATATATGTTAAGGTCACTGAGCAGGAAGGTTTCTTGGTTGAAATTAGATGATAAATGGCACAGTATGTCTTTTGAAATCTTGGCATTTTTGTAGTAGGGGAGATGTAGGCGGCTACAAGGATTATGGATTTCTGATTGTTTAGGTGGAGTTTGGCTATTAGTATTTCTTCACTGCTGTATTGTGGAATAGTTGGGAGGTGGGTTTGGATTTGTAAAAGATTATGGCCACACCCCTAGCCCATTTATCTATGCAGTCTTCTAATGATGGTGTAACCAAGAGGAATGATTTCTTCATCTTTAATTTCAGTTTTTCACTAGGTTTCAAAGATGTGGGGTTGATGGAATTTAATCCATGCATGAAGATCGGATACCTTACTGCAGATACTACAGGAGTTGAGATTATATATTTGCAGGCAAAAGGAAGAAGATGGGGTTTGTTATGTTTTACAGGACTGCTGGTGTTTGCAGAGGAGGGGAGTTTTTATGCAGGCGGCTTGGGTTGGTTGGGTGTTGGGTTTGCTAAGGTGAGTCTACTGTTGGGCCAGGGTTAGGGTGTACATTTCTGCTCTCGGTTAGTTTACTGGAGAGAGTGATGCAGTTTTTGAGGTTATGGACAAGTGGTTTTGGTACTTTTTTGCACTGGACTGAGGGTTTTCTATCTGATGTAGGTTATAATGCAAGTTTTTTGAGTAGGATTTTGTCAGTCCTGAACAGGGATTGCCAGATTAGGTAGCTGTACCTGTGGACAGAAGGTAAGTAGGTTTTTGTGTAGGACTGTGTCTGAGGGTAGGTACGGCATGGTTTACACACAGTTAATTGACTTAGAGTGGCTAAAGTTCCTACTAGAGGAAATACATGTATAAGCATGTTGGGAGGTGTGAAATAGTTGCATGGAAGAGTATAGAGAAGAAATGGGAGGAAGAAAACTACAAAAAGCATTGGGATGGACCTACTGGGGGGGTTGATAAGAGAAGGATGGAGAAAAACGGTTGTTTTCTAATTTGTAATTAATTATTATGTTTTAATTGGTGGGCTATATTGACTGGTATGTGTAGTGAACAGCCAAGGAGATATGTTTTGGTCAATAAATTTAATGATATGGGAGTGGGTGGGGGAGCACACTGAAGCTACTCATAGGTGGCTGATCACTGGAGAAAAGAAACAGGTCCTGAGCTGTGGTTAACATAAAAACTATTCAGCAGCAGTGTAATCCAAATCTAATGTTACACATTTTTTAATCTTTAGGTTGTCTATATCAGACTGGTTACAAGGTTGCTGCTTAGTTATAGGGAGAAATAGACTGAACTGCAGTATATGCCTCGAGGGTGACCAGGGAGATAGGGAATTCCTTGTCAAACTTGAGAAGTACCCTAGTTATCAGTGGAAAGCCATACAAGAACATTCCTGTCCATGGAAAAGAAAAGACTTTTGTCTTTCAGGAGGCAAAAATGTTTACTTGAGGAATTCAACAAAGATGGATCAAGTCTTGGAAGATCCCCAATTAAGTTTCCATTCATGAAGTTTGCTTTGTCCTGCTCAGCTTGTCTGACACAAAGTTTTACTGTGACTGAATGTAATATGCCTGTAGAGTGAGACTGTGCTGGAAAGCAGTATCCTAACAGAGCAAGTCCTGCATAGAGTGTAAGACCACATAACCCCTCGCTTGTTGATGTACCACATCATTGTGGTATTGTCTGTTATAACTTAGAGTTCCTAGGGACCAGAGATGGTTCAAAGAGCTGAATGGCTTGATAAGAGCAAGCATCATTTTTATACTTATGTGCTTTTGTCTGTCTTTGCCATCCTTGCTAACATGCATTTTTATTCCATTTTGAGACTGCTCCACAAGCAAAGACTGAGGCATGTGAGGTGACAAACTATGTTGGAGCAGGACGGAAGGAGGACAGGCCTGGATTGACCGATGTTTGATGTCTCTACCAAGTGTTTTCTCTGCTGAGACATAACAGAACTGGAATTTGAAAAGATAATGAGTGTTGGTGCTGGGACCAAACACTTCAGAGACCACTGGATATTTTTCATGTGGAGTCTTACCAGGGGTATCAAGGGAATCTCAGATGCCATTAGACTCAGAATTCTGGTGTATTTCCTTGAACAGACTGAAGCCTGATTTGAAAACCCTTTTCCGTAGAAGAAAAGCTCTTTGCACTGAGGTGCCTATCAGACACTCCAGGTACACAATGATGTGTGATGGAGTCAAAAAAGACTTAAATGCTCTCTGTGAATCAAGCTTGTGTAAGAGATCTCTCATCTGAGAGAGAGAGAGAGAGAGAGATCCTAGACACTCTGAAAAAAGACTGCAAAGAAAAGCAAGTCATCTAAATATGGGAAAATGTAAATACCTTGTAGCCTGCAATGAGCTATAACTAGAGCTACTTAGTGAACACTCTTGGAGCAGGGGATAATCCAAAGGGTAAGGCAGAGAAAGTACAGTTGTGTACCTACCATAAATGTAGATGTTCGAGTGTATTCACTGCTGCAGTCATTACACTTGGGTTATCCTGCCAGAAGACGACCCCAACTCGGCCCGAGTTCCAAAGTCTTGGTCCAGCGTCGGTTGCTGTTGCCTCTTCCCTGACATCAGTGCGCCAGGGGTATAAAAGTTGCAACCGACGCCATTTTCTTCAGTTTTTCTTGCCCCAGATGTCAGGTGCCCCCAGATAGGAAGGCTGGAAAGATAAAACTATGCCAAAAAACATGCATATATTACTATAAACATTTCCTTCATCTACAAGCAAATACACCACATAGGTAGTATAGAGATGAGAAGTACAGAAAAGTCCCAGCAATGGAAAAAAGGGGGATGGTGGGTGGGTAACCTGGGCTGCAACAGTGAATACACTTGAACATCTACATTTATGGTAGGTACACAACTGTACTATGTTCATCATGTTTCACTGTTGCAGTCATTACACTTGGGTAGAATCCCAAAGCTTAGGCAGGGTGGCTGGGTCTAGAATGGATTTGGTGAGGCTAACAATCCCTGCAGAACTGCAGTGGCAAAGCCTGCTCTGGATTTGGAGTACAGAGGTAGGTGGTAGTGCTTGGTGAAAGTGTGCACTGAGTCCAGGCTGCAGCTTCTAAAATGTCTTTGGTTGGTACTCCTCTGAGGAAAGCTGCTGAAGTGGCTGCTGCTCTGGTAGAATGAGGCCTAATGCCCTTAAGGCACTGATTTGCCATACTGTGCATAACAGAAGCGGATGCAGTGTCCTATCCATTTCAAGATTGTCTGCTTTGTAATAGGCTTTCCTTGTGATCCTGCAGCATATGCTACAAACAGTTGCTCAGTTTTTCTGAAAGCTTTTGTTTTGTCCAAGTAGAATTGTAGCTGTCTGTGTATATCCAAAGCATGCAGAAGTCTCTCCTCTTTATTCTGGGGATTTAGGTAAAAAGTAGGTAAATGAATGGTTTGGTTTAAGGCCACATTGGAGACCACTTTTGGCATGAATGTTGGGTTTGTCCCAAGAGAAACCCTGTCCTGATGAAAAATGAGGAAAGGTTCCACAGCCATCAATGCCTGTAACTCTGAAACTCTTCTAGCTGAAGGTATTGCGAGGAGCAGAGCAGTTTTCCATGACAAGAATTTTAGACCAGCTGTGCTGGCTGGTTCAAAAGGAGGCAGTGTGAGTTTTTATAAAACAAAATTGAGGTCCCAAGTAGGTACTGGTGCTCTCCTTGGGGTATTTTTTGCCCCTCTGAGGTACTGCCGTAGTAGAGGATGTGAAAAAATAGCAGGTTCCGTATTGTAATGAGCTGAAATGGCAGAGGCATGGATTTTAATAGATGAGAAAGATAAGCCGTTGTCCAGCATCTCAGTTAGGTATTGTAAAATCTGAGGTATATTAGGGACAAGTGGTTCCAGCTCTAGAGCCTGGTTCAAAGCACAGAATCTCTTCCATTTTTCTGCATAAGATTTCCTAGTGCTGGGCCTCCTGGCTTCTAAAATGACATCCATAACAGCTTTAGGGAGAGGTGCAGTCTGAGTGGCTACATTATCTGCCATGCTGCCAGGTTTAAGGTTCTGAGTTGACTGTGCAGAATCTGATTGTTTTGTTGTGTCAGAAGATGAGGAATTTGAGGTAGAAGCCAAGCTAGGCCTTGAGACAAATTCTTTAGGATTGGGTACCAGTGCTGGCGTGGACAGTCTGGTGCAATCAGGATAATTTTTCGCCTTTCTTGTCTGACTTTCAGTAGCACCTTGGTGAGAAGAGGCATCGGAGGGAAGGCATAGACTGTCAGGCCTTTCAAGCTGAATGATAGAGTATCCACTTTCCATGCTTGAGAGTGATAAGTTCTTGTGCAAAATTTCTGTATTTGGTAATTGTGAGGGGAGGCAAAAAGATCTATGTCTGGGCGTCCCCATTTCCTCGTTAATCATGCTGAACACTTATGGGTTTAGCTTCCATTTGTGAGGATCCATGAGATTTCTGCTTAGTTCATCTGCCAGTGTATTTTTTGTTCCTGGCAGGAATTGTGCCTGCAGATGTACTTGATAGGTCAGTGCTATGTTCTACAAAGTCATGGCTTGTCTGCATAGAGGGTAGGAATGTGTGTCCCCTTGCTTGTTTATGTACCACATAACTGTGGTATTGTCCGTCTTCATTAATAGTTGCCCTGGATGTATTAGGTCCTTGAAAGCTGCCAGGGCATTCTGTACAGCTAGCATCTCTTTTTGATTGATGTGAAGATGCATTTGTTCCTTGGTCCACGTGCCCTGAATACATTTTCCTGCCATATGTGCCCCCCAGGCATAATCCAATGCATCCATTGTTATTGTCTGCCTGGCTGTGGGTAAAGTGAAAGGCTGTCCCTTGTTGTGGTGACACGTCTGGGCCCACCATCGAAACTCCTGCTGTAGGCAGGGAATTAAAGTTATGATAGTCTCCAGGCTGTGACAATGCTGAGCCCAAACACTTTTTAGATACCATTGTAGTTTCTTCATATGCAGTTTTGCATATGGAATTAGTAGAATGCAGGATGCCATGAAGCCCAGGGCCTGCAGACTTTTTCTTGCTGGGAACTGGGTCTTTGTTGCCATCATTTGAAAGTAATGAGTCAGTTGCCTTTGTTTGTCTGGTGTGAGATAAGCCATCTGGGCAGTTGTATTTAAGCTTGCACCCAGGAATATTATCTCTTGAGAGGGCACTAGTTTTGATTTCTTTTCGTTTACTGTGTACCCTAGGCAAGTTAGCAATCTTTTTACAAACGTCAGATGCTTTAGAAGAATGTCCTTGCTCTCTGCTTGAATAAGGCAGTCGTCCAAGTAGGGATATATTTGAATTCCTTTTTGTCTGCAAAATGCAATTACTGGTGCCAGGCATTTTGTGAAGACCCTGGGCGCAGTACATAAACTAAAGGGCAGTGCAGAGAATTGGTAATGCATTGAGCCTGCTATGAATCTGAGGTATCTTCTACAAGATTGTCTGATTGGGACATGCAGGTATGCCTCCTTGAGGTCCAAAGTAACTAGCCAAGCCTTCTTGCCAAGCATGGGCAGAAGTTGATGTAGTGTTAACATTTTGAATTTTGGAACATCCAGGAAAGTATTTAGGATTGACAGGTCCAGTATCGGTCTCCAGGCTTTGTCCTTTCTGGGTACTAAGAAAAGTCTTGAGTAAAATCCTTGTCCCTGTTCTTGCTGTGGAACTTTTTGAATAGCTCCCATCTCCATAAGAGCAGCAATCTGTTTTTGTGCCTCTGCCCATTGGTTTTGTGGCAGGTCTGGCATAACTTTTGGTTTTGGAAGCATGTGGAAGTGGAACCTGTAACCCTGAGAAGCAATATTCAGCACCTATTGGTCCTGGGTGATCATGTGCCAATTTTTTGAGAAAAGTGCTAGCTTCCCCCCTAGGGGTGCTGTCAAAAGGTAAGTGCTTGGCATTTGCACAGGGAAGTCATTGGGACTGTTTCCTATAAGGTTGTGATTTGTCTTCCCTCCTTTGGGGGCTGAAGCACCCCATTGTTTAGGTCTGTAGGAGCCTTGGGGCTGAGATCTGCCTCTTAGGCGTCTGTATCTGCCTCTTTGTGGCCTGTCTGACACTGGGAAGGACCAATTTTTTGAAGGCCGGTTTCTGCTAAATCTAGGTGATTGAAACCTGTAAGAAATCTTTCACTGTCTGCATTGACTTTGCTTTATCCTCCATTTTCTTTAACACCTCTTATGCCTTAACACCAAACAAAGTATCATGCTGTAATGGAGCATCCAATAAATTTTACTTTAACATGGTCAGGTAAACTTTGTTCTTTCAACCAAGCATGCCCTCGAATAACAGAGCCTGTAACTGCGGCTCTACAAGAAACCTCTAATGAATCAAAACCACATTGCAGAGTATGCTTTCACACTTGTTCAACTGCATGCAATAAATCCTGCATTTCCTTACTGTCAGGACCTTCTGTATTTGAAACCATCTTCTGTTTTAACAATGACATGAGGTACTGTTGGAATTTAAGCATGTGAAACTGACAGTTTAAAGTTCTTACAGCTAAAGTAGCAGAAGTGTAAACATTTTTCCCCCCATCTGTCCAGAGCTCTGGAATCCCTATCCGAGGGGACAGGATTTTTAGCAGTGGAAGCCTTAACCCCTTTGGGACCCTGCAAAATTGTTTCTGGGTATGCAGCAGGGTTTTTTAAAGAAATTTATGAGAGCCAGGGACTCTGTAGTACCTGTCTGGCTTGACTGGTGCAGGGGGTAAAGAATCAGGAGACAGACTGGATTCAGAAAAAACATCATCAACAATATCAAGCACAGGAGGGATAGCCAGAGGCCTGTGTTGAGGCAATAAAAGGAAGTCTCTGAGCCTTTTCTTGGATTCTGAATAATCCTGGCTCTCCCAATGGAAATGCTCCCTCATGGTGTGCAGGATTTCCCCAAAAGAATAATCCTCAGGCGGAGAGGCTGAAGTTATGGACTCTTCTGCATCAGAGTCCTCATAGGGAGGGATGGAAACCTGGTCAGAGGAATCATAATTAGTGCCTTGCCTAGGCCTTTTGTCAGGAGGGGGATGGGAACCCCCTGATTAAAGTAATTAGGTCTTCGGCCATTTTAAACATCTGTTTCTTTGGCATGAATGACTGTTCTGGAGAATGCTGTACTTGTTTCCTTGTCTTTAATGGTGTTTTTGACTTTGCCTTTGCTGCTGTAGTGGGCTTAATTGTAAGCTGTGAAGGTCTGAAAACACCCTCAGAAGCCGGTGCCAACTCAGCAGCTCCGGACCCATCTGAGGGTATAGTTTCCATAGGCCCAATACCTTGAGTTTCCACAGGCCTTGGTGTCTCCACGTGGCTGTCTGTTACGGCCTGTGGCTCTGAGGTAGTGGGTGTCGGGGGCTGCGAAAGCGCATCACTGAGAACCGGCGACTGGCCTAGAAGAGGCTTTGTCGTCGGTTTTGGACCTCGGATGCCTGTCCTTTTCTTTGTCTTTACGTTTTTTATAAATTCTGGTCGTCGGTTGTTCCAACGGCATTATGTAATTAAACCTTCGGCCAAAATAATGTAAAGCAAAATCAAACTGACGTTTAATTGTGCGTTTATTGAATCTAGCACAAAACCGACAACTAGTAACGTCATGGTCAGGGCCTAGGCAAGGAATACAGTAAAAGTGAAAGTCCTTATGAGGTATTTGCTTCCCACAAGAAATACAATTATTAACTTTTACTGACATCGGTCTGGAGCAAGAAAAAGTTTCCCCAACAGGGTACTTAGCTTTATTGAAGACTTCAGTTCTGAAACTCAATTTTGAAAATCTCAGGAGTCGGCCGACCAGCACTTGCGAACTGCTTTTGTTTCGGGCACCGCGCGGCAAGAAAGACTGGAGAAAATGGTGTCGGTTGCAACTTTTATAACCCTGGCGCACTGACGTCAGGGAAGAAGCGACAGCAACTGACGCCGGACCAAGAGTTTGGAACTCGGGCCGACTTCGGGTTGCCTGCCAGCAGGATAACCCAAGTGCAATGACTGCAACAGTGAAACACGATGAACATCTGACAATGCAATCCAGACACACAAAATCTTAAGAAACTCCTGAAGGCTGGATGAATAGGGATGTGATGGTAAGCATCTTTAAATCTAGTGTTACTAGAAAACACAAATAAGGAAGGAGTAACAGGTTGTGAAGTGACAGCATCTTGAACTTTGTTTAGGAAGGAAAGATCCACAGTTGGTCTCTGGGTATTTTCTTTTTTGGCACCAAAAACATCCTTAAATAAAAACCCTTCCTAAACTGGGAAGGCAAAACTTTCTTGATTATTCCACAAGACAACATATGTTGTAGAACGGGGGGTGGGGGGCTGCAAAGTTTGGCTTGATGATTGAGGAATAAATTCCTAAAATGGAGGAATTAACTTTGATGAATGAACTTCAGAACTTAGTTGTCGTAAACTGCCTGTTGCCAAAGACAGAAATGGAGATTCAGACTTTTTGGAAGAGATAAGTGCCAGGGTTGGGGGTGGGGTAACATAGTCCCTTATTTAATCATTCTGATTTGCTTGACTTTCCTTTGTTTTGATATATTTCTTTGTTTTTGAACCTCCTTACCATTGTTTTTTAAATGCCTGCTTACAAGCATTTGCTGAGGCCGTTTATTTTGTTTCTTGCCAAAACTGGTTGTGGGGCTAGAGAATCCCTTGGAAATTTTGGAAAACGAGGACTGAAAAATCTGAGAGATTCCCCTGCTCCACTGCCATAAGGGCCTGTAATTCAGACACCCGTTTGGCTGAAGTGATTGCTAAAAGGAAAGCTGTTTTCCAAGAAAGGAATTTTAACTCTGCAGTTGCAGCTGGCTCAAAAGGAGGAAGAGTGAGTTTTTCCAATACAAAATTAAGGTCCCAGGCTGGAGTTGGGGTTCTCCTGGGTGGTCTTAAGTTTTTGGCCCCTCTGAGAAACTGCTTGAGCAGTGGGTGAAAAAAGAGGAGGGGTTCTGTGTTGTAATGAGCTGAAATGGCTGAGGTGTGAATTTTCATGGAGGAAAAGGAAAGGCCCTTGTGAAGCATCTCAGTTAAGTATTGAAGAATCTGAGGTAAATTGGGCGCTGCTGTGGCCATCCTTTGAGCTTGGTTCCAGGCACAGAATCTTTTCCATTTTCAGCATAATATTTTCTAGTACTAGGCCTACTTGCCTCCAAAATGACATCCAACACTTGTTTACTGAGGGATGGTAACGGAGAGATTTGGTAATAAGCCAGGCTGCCAGGTTCAGGGTTTGAAGCTGGGGGTGCAGAATCTGGCTCTCCTGCTGGGACAGCAGGGTAGGGGTCTGAGATAAGTGCCATGGGGCCAGCTGTGACACACTGCACAAGAGGGGGTACCAGTGTTGGCGTGGCCAGTCTGGTGCAATCAGTATCATTCTTGGTTTGTCCTGTTTGATCTTTAGTAGTACTTTGGAGAGGAGAGGCAGAGGAAGAAAGGCATAAACTGATAGATTTTTCCAGCTGAAGGACACAGGAGCCACCTTACAAGCTTGTTTGTGGGGAGTCCTTGTGCAGAATTTGTCCAATTGGTAGTTCTGGGGGGAGGCAAACAGGTCTATATCTGTGATCCCCCATTTGTCGATCAACATGTTGAAAATCTTTGGTTCTAGTTTCCACTTGTGTGGGTCCATGAGATTTCTTAGCTCGTCTGCCAGCGTATTTAGTTTTCCTGGCAGGAATTGAAGCTGCAGATGCACTTGGTAGCTCAAGGCTGTGTTCCACAGAGCCATGGCTAGTCTGCAGAGGGGGTAAGAATTGGTACCCCCCTGCTTGTTTATGTACCACATAACAGTGATGTTGTCCGTCTTTACCATTAATTGTCCTGGAAGAATGTGGTCCTTGAAGGCTGTCAGAGCATTCTGTACAGCTAACATTTCTTTTTGATTGATACGCAGGTGCATTTGACTTGGGTTCCATTAGCCCTGAATGCACTTCCCTGCCAGGTGAGTCCTCCATGCATAGTCTGATGCGTCTGTTGTTAGGGTTTGGGTGGCAGGGGGTACAGTGAATGGTAGTCCTTAGTTTTGGTGGTAGGCCTCTGCCCACCAAAGGAATTCTAACCGTAGGCAAGGTATGATAGGAATCATTGCGTCTAGATCCTGAGAATGTTGACACCATAGGCTTTTTAGATACCATTGTAGCTTCCTCATATTCAGTCTTGCATATGGCATTAGTAGAATGCACGAGGCCATGAACCCCAAGGCTTGCAGTATTTGCCTTGCAGACAGCAGGGTTTTTGTGGCCACTAGTTTGAAGTAGGTTGTCAAATGAATTTGTTTCTCTGGCATGAGGAAAGCCATCTGGGAAGTTGTGTTCAAGCTTACTCCCAGGAATATAATTTAATGACAGGGTACCAGATGTGATTTCTTTTCATTTATGGTGTACCCCAGACAAGTTAACACCTTTTGTACAAATGCCAGATGATTTAGAAGTATGCCCTGGCTTTCTGCTTGAATTAGACAATCATCCAGGTATGAGTATATTTGAATATTTCTTTGCCTGCAAAATGCAATGACTGGAGCTAGGCACTTTATGAATACCCTAGGCGCAGTAGATAAGCCAAAGGGCAGTGCAGAGAACTGATAGTGAATGCAGCCTGCTTTGAAGTGTAGGTATTTTCTGCAAGATTCCCTGATTGGGATGTGCAGGTAGGCTTCCTTTAAATCCAGTGTTGCCTACGAGGCATCTTTGCCTATCATGGGAAGCAACCAGTGAAGAGTTAGCATCTTGAATTTTGGAATCACCAAAAAGGTGTTTAGGATAAACAGGTCCACGATAGGACGCCATGAGTTGTCTTTTCTGGGTACCAGGAAAAGTCTTGAGTAGAAACCTTGTCCCTTTTCCTCTTCTGGTACAGAATGAATAGCCTTTAATCTTGAGAGAGAGATTACTTGCTTTTGAGCCTTTGCCCACTGATTTGGGGGTAGATCTGGCCAACCGTTTGGGGTTGGTAACATGTGGAAGGGAAATATGTATCCTTGGGAAACTATGTTTTAAAACCACTTGTCCTGGGTAATGAGTTCCAGTTTTTTTGCTTGCAGAGCAATCTTTCCCCCTAAAGGAGCAGTCAGTTGAGAAGTGCTTGGAAGTTTTAAAGTTAAGTCATTGAGACAGCTTACCATCGGGGCAGTCTTACTACTCCCTGATTTGGAAGTGGGAGCCCCCCACTGCTTAGTCCTGTGCGTACCCTGGGATTGAAGCCTGGATGTTCTGCTGGTTCTGGGTTTGAAGGACCAATTTCTGGAGGGCCAATGCCTACTAAATCTAGGAGGCTGCACTTGTAAGAAATCTTTAACAGTTTGCATAGCTTTAGCTTTTTCCTCCATCTTTTTAAGAACTTATTTTGCTTTTATCGCAAAACAGCCGGTCCTGATTTAAAGGAGCATCCAGCAATTTAGTTTTAACATGATCTGGCAAAGACTGCTCCATAAGCCATGCATGCCTTCAAAGTACAGACCGATGACAGCAGCCCTGTAAGATGCCTCTAGGGAATCAAAACCACATTGCAAAGTATGTTTTCCAACCTGTTCAGCAGAATGCATTAAATCCTGTAAATCCTAATCGGGAATCAACATCATTTTCTGTTTAAGCAATCCAATAATATGCTGCTGATACTTTAACATATGAAACTGGCAATTTAAGGCCCTGACGGCCAAGGTTGCAGAGGTGTACACCTTCTTACCCCATCTATCCAGGACCCTGGAATCTCTATCAGAGGGGGTAGGATTTTTGGCAGTAGTAGTCTTAATGCCCTTGGGTCTCTGGGTAATGGTCTCAGGATCCGCAGTAGGATTTTTAAAAAGGAACTTATGAGAATCAAGAACCCTGTAATATCTACCAGGTTTTCTGGGAGCAGGAGGTAGATAGTCAGGGGCCAAGCTAGATTCCGAAAAGGCATCGTCAACAATGCCCAGCACAGGATGGATAGCTAAAGGCTTGTGTTGGGGCAGGAGTAAGAAATCTCTAAGCCTCTTTTTAGAATCAGAGCAAACCTGGCTTTCCCAGTGAAAATGCTCCCTAAGAGTATACAACGTTTCACCAAAAGAAAAATCCTCTGGGGGAGAAGCAGAGGAAATAAGAGTCCTCTGCATCAGAATCCTCATAGGTAGTTAAGAGTAAATCCTGGTCATCAGAGGAGACAGAAATTTCAGATTCCTGGTCAGAAGTATCATAAGCAAATTCAGTCCTAGGTCTCTTAGAGGGAGAAGGTTGGCTTCCCCTGATTAAAGTAGTAAGGTCTTTTCAGCCATTCTTATCATTTGTTTTTTAGGCATAGAGGCCTGACCATGCGGTCTGGGCATCAGTTTCCTAGGCATGGTTGGAGTTTTAGGCCTAGAAGAAGAAGATGGCGTCGGTTTAATATGCAAGTCAGGAGGCCTGAGTACACCCTCAGAAGCCGGTGCCTGTAGGGTTGCCACCTTTTCAAATGGCCAAAGTGGGACATTTTCAGGACACACATCAGATTTTACAGGCCAACACATACCCACGGTCAGTACAAAGGATATAACTTTACTTTTTTGCCTAAATAAAAGCTTATTCTTGTAGCAGTTTAGTTGCTTATTCTGTTTCTTGTAACATTTAAGTATTTTAGATACAGAAATAACTATTTTATGCAACTATTACATAAAATATGGGACATAATTATGTCCTACAATGTCAGGACATTTGCCATTTTTAATATTTTATGTCAAGACACAACTGCCCAAAGAGGGACTGTCCCTCACAAAGTGGAACAGGTGGTAACCCTAGGTGCCTGCACAGTGGCTCCGGACCCATCCAAGGTAGAGGCATCCGTAGGTTCCACAGCTGAAGCATCTTGCAGCATACCAGAATGGGTCTTAGTAGAGGCCTGCAAATCTGAAGTAGCGGGTATCAGGGGCTGCGAAAGCGCCTCACTGAGTACCGGTGAACTGGTGACTAGCTTAGCAGAAGCGTCGTCTGCAGCTTTGGACTTAGCCTGCCTGTCTTTACCTTTACCGACAGCGAGGTACGTCATGGTCAGAGTCTAGGCAAGGAATACAGTACGAATGAACATCTTATGAGGTATTTGCTTTCCACAAGAAATACAATTATTGATTTTTACTGACATCGGTTTAGAGCAAGAAAATGTTTCCCCAACGGGGTACTTAGCTTTAGTTGAAGACTTCGATTCTGAAACTTGAAAACAAAAATTTCAGGAATCGGCCAACTGGCACTTGCGAACTGTTTCTGCTTCGGGCTCCGCACGGCAAGAAAGTCTGATGTAATGGCGTCGGCTGTATGCTTTATACCCCTGACTACATGACATCACGGAAGATGAGACAACAACCGACGCAGGACCCAAGACTTTGATAATTAGGCTGACTGAGGGCTACTGCAAGCAGATAACCCAAATGATATGATAGCAACAGTGAAGCACAAAGAACATTCTCTTTTTCTTTTACCAGAAACCACCTTTACAAGAAGATCAACAGCCTGAATAAGATCCTAAGCCAGACCTAATAAACTACTCCTGTCCAGAGGAACTTGTGAAATAGTAGACAAATGTTTAGCTTTCTGTTTCTTTTTGACAAGAAAACTGAGGCAAACAGGTTTATTAATGGCAGCAGCAGCTTCCTCAGGGACAGGTACAACATTCTTTCTAAACAGGCAACCCCCCCCTCGTCCCCCCGTATCCCAAGAATAACAACAGTTGCTCTTCTTTGCTCAAAGGGGGGACCCAACACTTGCAGAGGACATGGTTAAACCATGGTCTATACTGGCTGTAGGTGCTACAACAGAAGGATATGGAAAAAAAGATGGGTGGTCCGACGAACCAGCTTTGGACACACCACAGTCACCCACCTGTGGCACAGGTAAATTGTGGTGGCAAAGGCTGTTTAACATTTTCTTTTTGGGGCTGGAAGATGAATCGACCATGGGACCAGTTGTTTTTTCCATGGTCAAGTCAAAAATTATGTCTCTCTCCTGGGGAAACTAAGCAGTATAAGCAGGTAAAATTTCAAAGTCCCAAAAAGTCACTTTTTCCCAGTAAAAAGCCTTTTAATATATTTTGCCAGTCCCAAACACAAACTCCTAAGTACTTTTAAATAATACATATTAAAAATGGAAGCTTACCTGCCCAGTAATGGAACAGCACAAGCAGACCATCAATCCTCAAAAACCTGCAGAGGAGTGCTCTGATCTGTGGCAGAAAAGCTTTGAAGGGCTTGCCACCCAAACCCATCTTTTTAGACAGCTCAACTCAAGCTGTGTATTTGTTTGGGTGCATGGAAGGTGTCCTGAAGCTTTGGAAGCTGGCCAGTTGTTATATCATTGGCAGGATATAACCCATATAGCTTAGGCTACTGCAGCTGTCAATCAATACAATGAACATCATTACTTTCTTGGAAAGGGAAAGATCTGAATTAAAGATAATGATGGAAACAGGTTCATAGCTTTATACTACGCTGACGACCACAAGGAACATTTTATTCATAGCCATTCATACTAAATGTATCCAACATGTTTGGTGCCCTAGAGGTTATTTTTAGAGGTATATGTAAGCTAGGGCATGGGTGGTCAAACATTTGGAAGTTACATCTATCCACTGGTGACACAGGTGACACACCAGGAGTGAATTTCTGACTTCCCATTCGCTAATCTAGGTTACTGATACATACCTCTCCATACAACATGTCTTATTTATGTCACTAGCAAGGATTTAATACCTGGATTGAGTTGTTTTAATGCTATTTGTTTTGTGGATATGCAAGAGGTCCATCAGAGTGGTATTCTCGGATGCTTGTATGCCACACAGATTACCCATCAGCAGTCTGCAGAAGACAGAGTATAGGTACAGGACTTTGAGATGTTCAGCAGAGGAAATGTTGTTAAAGCTGTGTATTCTTTTTGTGATGAACCTTTGTGAATGTTCCAGCTATTGCATGTGCCTAGTTAGGCACATACTGAAAGAGTCATTGTACTGAATGGTAGGTAATAAGAGGGCTGAGTACCGTGAAATGATGACTTCCTTGGAATAGATGCCATACCCTTGCTTATAAGACTGAGTAACACAGAAGTATTTCTTTACTACCTTAAACACATGTTGGTTGAAAGCCAGGTTACTGTGTACATACAACCCAAAATCCCTGAGTACTGGGTCTACTCTTAGAGGCATGTTATCAATGAGGTAGTTTGCTGGGGTAGCAGACTTCCCAACGGTTAATATCACAATAAGGGCACTGAGTTTTAAACTGTGTCTACTGCACAAGTTATTTATCTGTATTAGTCTTTCCTGTAGAATTATCAGTGCCTTGGGAGATTCTACAACTGCTCCCAGTCTGCAAACAACTGCAGACTTGGTCAGCCAGAGGCCGTTGACACTGGCCTTGTCTTAACAGAAGTTGATTCCAAAACATATAGGACCCAGGCCTTGAGCCCTGAGGGATTCTGCTACTGACCAGCCTTTTTGTAGCAGTGAACTCTTCTATTCTAACTTCCTGTGTAACACCTGAGAGCCTGCTAGCAATCCAGTGTGTAACGTAGGGGCTTATGCCTAATTCTGTGAGTCTGTTTTCAATAACAGAGTGCAATACTGTAGCAAATGCCTTTGGCAGATCAAGGTAGGCAGTATGCACCATTTTGCCCTTATCCACTTGCCTTGGTGTACTTTTTGAAGAAGTCTACAAGACTGAGTAGGCATAATCTTCCCTTGACAAAACTGAGCTGGGTTGGATCCTATGTTTGGAGGTTTCCAATGTCATTATTAATCATTTTCATGATATTTCATGATATGTTTTCTATTAATGGTTGGGGGGGAGTATGTTTGTTGGTATTTGTTGATGGGCGAGTGGGGGGGTAAAACTGGAGCTGAATTTGTCGGCTAGCAGATTTGCTATATTTTTTGGTTCCATGTAGGTGGCTCCATTTACAATTAGTTCTGAACATTGTTGTGTCCAACCTTTGAGGTTACAGACATAGCTAAAGAAAGCCTTGTGGGTGTCCTTGGCCTAGGACATTGTCGTGTACAGCCTTTGAGGTTACAAACATAGGTAAAGAAAGCTTTGTGGTTGTCCTTGGCCTAGGAAGCTATTTTTACCTCAAAAGTGGCTTTGGTATACCTGATTTGCCCTCTGACTTGTCTATTTAGATTCATGAGATAGTTTTAGCCTGCTGGGCATTGTATTTCCTGACTTTTGCAATGACTTACTTCCTTATGATGTACAGCTATTGATGTATGGATTCCACCATGGTGGCTTATTTTTTTGAGTCTGTTCTCAGCTTATTTCTGGTAGACACAGCTGTCTCTATCCATTTATTAACAAACAAGATTGTACACAGTATCTGTGAACAATTCCACATAGGTGACTGTGTTCTCGGGGTTTTGGGGGGGGGGCTGAAATTATGTTAGGTTGTCACTTAATAATACAAAGTTTGCCATACTCAAAATCCCATAAAATATCTTTATTAGTAGTAGATCCCCATCTATGGCCCAAGAAACCAGTAACTCAAAACTTAAAATTACGGGAAACACTCACCATCTAAGCCAATACCATATTGAGGGACGACTTTAACTACCCCATTATAAACTGAGAATCATACATAACCCAAAACCTAAAGGCTGAGAGATTTCTGGACTTTGTAAACAGTAAGACCCTGGACCAGATAGTACACATCCCCACTAGGGGAGCAAACATACTGCCTGGCCCTTGCTAACATGGGTGGATGCTGCCCCCAACTGTAATGTCCTCTCTGGTGAGAGCTGACCATAAAGCTTTTTCCTTTGAAATAAAACCTATGACCCCAGCTAACCCCGTAGCATTAAGGAACTATTCGTAGGTAATTTGGACGTGCAGAGTCACAAGTTTGTAAATCTTGTTTGACCAGCCTTGAGGTGACCTTGTTATTGGTGTAGATTGAGACACATCCTAGTCTATGTCTGTGCAGTAGCTGGCCTAAAGTTGTGGAAGGCATTATAGCCTTGCACTGCCAGGGTGCTCTCCATGGCTTTAAACCATTTCTTGGTAACTGTGCAGATGTCTGCATTCTGCAAGGTGAGGAAAGCTTGGAGGGAGTAGAGTTTCTTGTTAGACTCTTGGCATTGAGCTGTAGCACTTTTAGATTCCCCTTGATTGATTTCACTATGTTGAAAGGTTTGTTAATTTGTCATAAAAAAGGCACTATGGACGAGGATGATGTTATGGCCAACTGTCAAAAGCTTACAGGGGGACAGGTGCAGGGCAAAGCAATGTGGTCTGTCAGCCATATCCTCTTATTATGATTAATACTGCACCCCCTTGGAATGATACTAGAACCTAAACCAGTCATTAAAGTCAATCATCTTCTGTTCATGTTGTGGTATCATCACTGGTGAAGGTAGAACGCTTCTCAATGCTAAGCTCATACCATCCTCTGACACACAGTCTGAGAGCTCCATGTTTCTCTTCATATACTCCAGGAAGGCATGTCTCACATTATTTACATCCACATGGACTATGAACAGAGTCGTACCGGTACCTGTGGTCCAGTGAAATGAGCCTGTATGTGTCCGATCTGGCGGATTGTGGCCCCTGATAAGACAACTGCCCTTGACCTTCTCTTTATACAGCCTAGTGAATGGGACGTGTCTCAAAATGGAGTCTCCTATGACTAAAATATTGGGTTGTGTGGTGACTTGCCTTATGGGTTTTGAATTTCTGGCTCCATGTGGAGTGGCTGTGTGTTGTAGTGGGTGCTGTTTTAGTGCTTTTGGGGCTGGTGAAGATATATGTTGTAGGTCAAATGTCTGGGAGGTCTTTGGCATTTAGAAGGATTATTTTTAACAGCCTCAGCATATGTAGGTCTTAGGGTCTGATCCACACTGTGTGTGGTGGGTGTAAAGTGCATTTCTGACAACATGATTGGTAATATGTGTGCTTGTATTTCAGAGCTTTCCCTCCAGTGGTATTGTGTAAATACATCTCACATTCCTTATCAGTTTGTTTGAGAATACACTGGTCATCAGTAAACATAAGGTAACAGCTACGTTTCCTCAGGATGCCCATATCCACCAAGCTGGCTGTGAAGATATCGGAGTTCATAGGTAGGTACTAGTCTATCTTCCTGAGGGCATTTATAAGCCTAACCAGAGTGTGTCGGCTTTCGCCACCCTATTGATTAATTAACTGATCCTCTGTCGAGCAGAGCCAATGAAGTGATCCCAGGGGTGTATTTTCTGTTACCCATCCACTCATCAAGGTTTCTCTTGAAGAGTGTTAGAGAGGGGCTTTGCCTGATGTAATTTGGAATTTTGTTCAAAAGCATGGGGAGTCTCTGTGACAGGAATCTATCCCTCCAGCATGTTCTATTTATTGTTGTGGCAAAGTTTAGCTCACTAGAGTGTGTGGCTCGCAGTGACTTGGATTTCTTTAGGTGGAGCATGTCCATGAATTCTGAGTTGGAAATCACCTCTGAGTAAGCAATATGCCACTGAGTACAGCTGGAGTTTTTTCAGTCGGGCTACATAGGGCATATGTTTGAGGCCAGTAATCCTCTTCGTGAGGTACTTTTGTGGTCTTTCCAGCTGTTGTAAGTGTCTTGTGAGGTACATCCCAAATGGGGCATTGTACTCTATGATGGGTCTAATGAGTGACGAGTACAGAGGCACTATAACCTCTTTATTTCTAGATGCGAACCCTTTAGTAATTAGATGGGCCACATAGAAGAATTTCTTAACTACTTTGGCAAAATGATTGTCAAAGAAGAGATTACTATCTACCTGGGTCCCCAGATCTCTTATTACCCCTTCTGTATTAAGGAGGGCTACCACCTATGTGGTAATTTGTGGGTATTTTGTTTTTCACAAATGGGATGACTATGCATTTTTTGGCATTTAGCTTGAGGCCATGACTTTGACACCAGGTGCCCGTCTCTGTAAGGCCCTTTTGGAGGATGTCCGTGTCAGCTGGAGAGTCAATTATGGATTCCAGTTTGCAGTCATCGGTGAACTTGGTTAGCCATAGTCTTCCTGTGTTTGCCTGTACTTCTGAGAAGTATATGCCGAACAGTAGGGGTCCCAGGACCGAGCCTTGTGGGACACCACTTGTGACTGGTTTAGAGTCGGACCTAGAGCCCGCTATTCTTACCGTGTGAGTTCTGTCTGTAAGCCAGTTGGCAACCCATCTCATGACATAGGAGTTTATGTTCAGGTTGGTGAGTTTTTCTGTAATACCCGAGTGGGGAATGGTGTCGAAAGCCTTGGCGAGGTCAAGGTAGGATGTGTGAACTACCTTTCCCTCATTTATGGCCTTGGTGACTGTCTCGAAGAAGTCAACCAGGTTTAGTAGGCAAGATCTGCCCTTAACAAAGCCGAACTGGGTCTGGTCGATTGTTTGGAGGTTCCCAATATATTTGTTCATGAGTTCCATGATGATGCGCTCCATAGCCTTGCAGACCAGGCTAGTCAGGCTTATGAGGATTATAGTTACCAGGGTCAGTTGTGGCACCTCCTTTGTGGAGAGGAATAACCGTTGCTGTGCACCATTCTATGGGCATGTAGCCTGTGGAGAAGCTGAGGTTGAACAGCGTGTTTAGGTGGGGGGTTAGTTTGTTCTGTAGTTCGTGCAAGACGCAGCCTGGGACACCATCTGGTCCCATTGACGCTGTGTTTTTGGCTTTTGAAAGGGCTGTTTTGACCTGTGCGTCTGTGATTTTTGGGACACTACGCTTTTCTGGTATTGTTGTGGGCCCCTTTGGAGGTGAGAGGGTGGTGAAGTTTGCACTGAATCTATCAGCCAGGATGTTGGCAATATCAGTAGGTTCGGTATATTTTGTGCTATTTTGCACTAGTTCAGTGCATATCTGCCACTTAGATTCAGCTAAAGAAGGGCTTTGTGTTTATTTTTTGAATCCTTGGCTATTTTTCTTTCGAAGTTAGCCTTGGATGATTTCATGAGAGACCTTAGTTTCTTACTGATACTGATCAGGGATATCTTTCCTTCTTGGGATTTGCTTTTTTTCTGAACTAGTTTCCTCCTTCTATTGTATAGCCTGTTTATTGCAGGGGGTCCACCAAACTGGTTTCCTTCTCTTAGAGGAGTGAGTCTTGGTTTTGCTAGGGATGGCACGATCAATGCATCCTTGTAGGTGCTCACAGAGTGCATTTGTAAAGATTTCTGCATCTTGGGCAGCGTTATCCTTCAGTGTGGGGACTGTGAAACTTACCACCTCTTTCTTAAGTAAGGTGAAGTTTGCTTTAGAAATGTTTTTTACTGTGGCTTCCTTAGTTGGGGGTGGTGGTGGGGTGTGGACATCCAGAGTGATTAGTTTATGGTCTGATCTAACCAGTGAAGGGTTGTCCTCCGGTGTGAAACACCTGTCGCCCATGTTGGTGATGACCAGGTCCAATATGTTTTCACCTCTAGTAGGGAAGTTTACCAGCTGATCCAGGGCATTTGAGTTGATGAATTCCAGGAAGAGCTGGGCCTGGGAATTTGTACTTGAGTAGTTTTCCCAGTGAATGGTAGGGTAATTGAAATTGCCCAGTATCAGGGTGTTTGGTAGTACCGTCATGTTTTCCAGTGTCTCCACAAAGGTGGAGTGGTGGTCCTGGGTCATGGAGGGTGATCTGTAGTAGGCCACAATTTGCACTGTAGATTTGCCCTATGTTAGTTGCACATGGATGATCTCAGAGGTATCAAGTTGTGCCACTAACCTGGAGTTGTAGGTATCCTTGATGAATATGGATACACACCCCCTCCTTTTGTGTTTCGGTCCATTGTGTTTCGGTCTGTGTTCTGTGGCCGAAACATGTGGTATGAGTTGTAGACCGGTAGTGCTGGGGTGCTCTCTGGAGCCTTGAACCAGGTTTCAGTTACTGCACAGATGCCGATGTTCTCCATACTGAGGAGAGCTTCGAGCAAGTGTATTTTGAGATTTAAACTCCTGGCGTTGAGTAGCATAATCCTCAGTTCTTTGTTAATTGTGCTGTTTACAGAGATGGTTTTGAACGCACACAATGGTAAACTGCACCGCCCACTCTGCCTCCACTTAGGGCAGTGCCTGAACGAGACAGTCTTCCAGGTAAGGATAAATGTGAATGCCCTTTATTCTGAAAATAAGACAAGCTGTCATGACAGATTCATATTTCAACCTAACCCCTACCTATGGAATAAATGTACAGTACGTGTCAAGCAAATTAACACATTTAGCATGTTCAAGGTAACCCTAGACAATTGGATGGGCAGCCTCAAATTCTTCCTCAGTCTATCTTGTGTTGCCCTCCTTGGGGCTGGAGTGAACATCTGAGTGCGGTTTATTGTCTAGGACTGTATAGACCTATTATCTTTCAGCCTACAAATGGGGAAATAATGACTGGTTTAACTTGGGAAAGTAAGGCTTGATGGTTGCAGAGGGTGACAAGAGATTAAAAAAAAATAAATAAAATTCAGATTTTTAGCATACTAACATTTTTGTTTAAAAAAGCAGACAAGATAGAGATCACTTTGAAACAGGGCCTGGAAGATAAATGCAGAACAATTAACCTATTTAGAATGACAGTATGTGAGCAATGTGGTAAGGGATGCATACGTTAATAAGAAATTAAAAGTTTGAAAGCTCTGGCTATGTGACACGTCTTCCAGCCTAAAACAACAGAAGAAATGTTGGCATATGTGCACAACTACAAGTATGAAATAGTATCTGAAAAGTGAGTACATAATTAAAGTCTTTAGTGACAGAGGGTGTGATGGGTGCTGCAGGCAATATATACATTACTTGAATTTTGAACATTCTAGGGGACAGGCTGTGGCACAGCTCTAGCCTAAAAGAATAAAATAAAAGGGGATATTGGCATACAATCACTAGTAAATTAATACAAAAATACCTGGTTTCATGATCTGTCTGCTGGTCACTATTAAAATAAATATAAAAAGTTTGAATTTACCTGAAACTGCAAGGAGTTCTTCCACCACAGGGGACCATGTAACACACAAAAAACTGTTTTGCAAACTCTGTCTAGGAAAGCTGACCTTGGCCTGGCTCAGTGTTTTTTTGAGGTCCCTCATGTCTTTTACCATAATTCGTCTTTCTGATGACAGCGTTGCTATTTTACAACTTGCAAAACCATCTCCAATCTTGAAAGAATTGATTCCCATGCACCAGTGTTCTGTAGACGTTTGCTGATTAGTTGTGGCATTCGCAATAAGACCAGGATGCTGACGAACATCTGCAAGCCAAAGGCCTCCATGCATGGAGCAAATCAAGAATAAATTGCTATCCAAGAGTTCTAAATTGCTTACTACATGAATGATATCTGAATCTAGAGGGACAAGAAAAGTGAAAAATTAATTAATGCAGGTAGACAGCAAGGCACCACAAGAAAATGTTAGCAAAGCAGAGAGATATGATCAGAAACGATTATCACATTAGAAATAGCTCAAACTGTATGTCACAAGGAAGCTGTTTATTTACTTCATTTTAATTTATTTATTGCTTTTGATTAACAGGAAAATCTGACTGGGTACAAGACCCCTTTTCAGTGAAGGCCTGTGAGAAAAGTTCCACAAATACATTAAGTAAAAATACATAACACGATCCACAAATATTCAGTAGATCAGTTTACAATATAGTCGCCATATGACCATGTCAGATATATGAAACAACATTACACATGTGATATAATTTCAAATACTAATCAAAAATGAAATATCTCAAGTGATTAGAAGATGTTAAGATGTGAAAAGATCATTTTTTAATAATACAGAGCAGAAAAGTATAGTTGTGTACAGTGCACTTAACCATAACAGTAGATGTTTCGATTCTTCACTGCTGAAGTTGCCTTTAGGCTCTGTGGGCTGTGACTTCCCCAAGATGTAGCAACCAGGAAGCTTCCAAAATTTCCGGCTTCCTCCCACATTTCCACTTTAACAGCTGACTGGTCAGGCCTAAGGAGGGAAAATCAGCAGTCAGATTGGAAAATCTTTAGGACTTTTTTGCCTAAAAGTTAGCTAGCAGCATACTCATTCTAAACTGAATAAGAAATAACAACTAAGCTATTTCCAGACAATAACTTTATATACTAGGGAATGGTGCATGGGTGTGGAAGTGCAGCAGTGAGGACTTTGAACATCTAATGTTATGGGTAAGTGGAACTTACACAAATGAATTAGGTTCATCATTCCCACTTGTGCAGTAGCCTTTAGTCTATATAAGTTGATTATCAAAACCTATCCAATCCGGAAGGAAGAAGGGTATGAACCCAAGAGCCCCTGGAGAAGGGTACTAGCAAACCCAGTCCTGGATTTAGACAAAAGAATACAATGCCTTGCATAGGTGGATATATACAGAGGACCATGTAGCTGTCTCTATAAAGCTACCAGAGTCCACTCCTTTCCAATATGCCATCAAAGAAGACTACGGCCTTAGAGTGTGTGCTTTAGTACTGCTTGGAACTGGTTTATCATGGTAGATATAACAAAGGGTAACAGCTGTGGACAACCAACTGGAAATGGTCTGTCTGATATAGGTTGTCCTTTCTTAGTCCGGTATAAGAAATAAATAGCTGACCGGCTTTTCTTAAGGACTTGATTCTACTGAGACAGCACCTGAGCTGCCTAAGCATGTCCAGAGTATGTGGAATCCTTTCACCATGATTTTGAGTGTTGGTATAAAACACTGGGAGATGGACGGCTGGATTTAAAGAAATTTTTAAGTAACCCTGGGCATGAATGAGAGATTTGTTTATACTAATACCCTATACCAAAAGCAGACCAGAAACGATTTACCCATCAAGACCAACTCCAATACACATCTTACAGATATCAGGTCAGACAGAACACTTTCCCATGTAATGAGCCTTAAATCTTCTTAATGCACAGATCCACAAGGTGATGTGGTTAACTTTTCCAGCAAAAAGTTAACTTATCAAGATGGAACAACTTGTTTGCAGGGTGATCTCATTTGAAACACTACTATCAGAAACTGTTTTACCAAGAAAACATTGAAGAAAGGGAAGGATCCATGGGTAGACATACTGAAGTGGCAGGAAGATGTACCTTTATAAATCAGTAGGAAGACCAAAAGCTAGTAACCTGCACAAACATTTAACTACCAGTAGTACACTCCAAGATAGAGGTCTGCTAACTGGGTAGGCACCAACCAGAAAATTGTCCCACATGTTAAGATAATATTTTCTAGTATTAGAATTTCTTGCCTATTTTAGTACCTGCCGCAAGTCCTCTAAAAACAGGTGCTTAAAACGTTATCAGAATCTAGGCTGATACTTTAAGATGTTTTAGGTTGGAGTGTATCCCCCTTGTCTTGTGTGAGGATTTAGATACTGAGGAAGCTTGTAGTAATTGCCCTCGGCCATTTTCATAAAAAGAGAGAAAGTACAGTTTTGTACCTACCATAAATGTAGATGTCCGATAGGTATGCATCTGCAGTCATAACATATGGGTTGTCCTGCCTCAGGCAGCCCTTCGGTCGGCCGGATTCCAAAGTCTGGGTCTGGCCTCAGCTGATGTCGCACCTTCCCCGACGTCAGAGCATCTGGGGTATAAAAGCATCAGCTGACGCCATTTTCCTCAGTTTTTCCTGCCCCAATATGCCAGGTGCCCTCTAGGAAGGCTAAATTTGGATAAATGCAATGGAATTCCAAACATTTGCAAAATTATATATATATATATATATATATATATATATATATATATATATATATATATACATGTATATACAAACAAATACACCATAATAGATTCCCCCAGCTAGCTAAAAGAGGGGTAAACACCCTAGGAATACCACAGAGGGGTAGGAGGGAGGGTAACCTGACTGCAGATGCATACCTATTGGACATCTACATTTATGGTAGGTACAAAACTGTACTATGTCCTTCAAGGATGCATCTGCAGTCATAACATATGGGTAGAATACCATAGCCAATCTGGGGGAGGAGGTACTAAGAAAAGGATGGTGTAGTTAAGATCCCCTGCAGGACTGCAGTAGCAAAGCCTGCTCTGGATCTGGAGTATAAAGGTAGATTGTAATGTTTGGTAAATGTATGCACGGAGCTCCAAGTAGCAGCTTCTAAAATGTCCTTGGTAGCCACCCTCTTAGGAAGGCTGTAGTGGTGGCCGTGGCCCTTGTGGAATGAGGCCTGATGTTTGCAGGAACTGACTTTCCATGAAAGGAGTAACAAAATCGAATGCAATTTCCTATCCATTTTGAAATTGTCTGTTTGGAAATTGCTTTTCCTTCCACCCCAGCATGTGCAACAAATAGTTGGTCAGTTTTTCTACTACTTTTAGTTCTGTCCAAGTAGTAGCGTAGTGGTCTGTGAATATCCGGGGTGTGCAGAAGTTTTCCCCTATTCTGTGGATTTGGGAAGAACGTAGGCAAGTGAATAGCTTGGTTCAAGGATACCCTAGATACCACCTTTGGCATAAAAGTAGGATTAGTTCTTAGTGTAACTCTGTCCTGATGGAAGATAAGAAATGGCTGTACTGCCATTAATGCTTGTAACTCAGATACTATTCTTGCTGAAGTTATTGCCAAAAGGAATGCAGTTTTCCAAGACAGAAACTGAAGATCCGCTGTTGTTGCTGGTTCAAAGGGAGGAAGTGTTAGTTTCTCCAAGACAAAGTTGAGATCCCAGGCCGGTAAAGGGGGTTTTCTTGGAGGTTTGATATTTTTGATCCCTCTCAGAAATTGCTTGAGGAGAGGGTGTGAGAAGATAGGTGGATCCACATTGTATTCTGCTGAAATTGCTGAGGCATGAATCTTAATGGAAGAATAGGAAAGGCCATTGTGGAACAGTTCTGCTAAGTATTCCAGAATATGTGTCATGCTTGCCACTGTCACATCTAAGCCTTTTGATGTGTTCCAAATGAGAAATCTTTTCCATTTAGCTGAGTATGTCTTCCTTGTGGAAGGCCGGCGAGCTTCCATGATAATGTCCTTCACTCTCTGTGATAAAACATTTTGTTTTGGATTTAAGGATTTTCCAGGCAGTTAGCTGCAATGTTTTTAAGTTGGGATGCATGATCTTGAAATTGTTCTGCGTCAGAAGAAGAGGCCATAGGGGGAGAGGCCATGGTTTTGCCTGTGACATGCTCCTCAATAGTTGATACCAATGTTGCCTTGGCCAGTCTGGAGCTATCAGAATCACTCTTGGCTGTTCCTCCCTGATCTTCAGTAGAACCCTGTACATTAAAGGGAGAGGTGGGAAGGCATATACTTTTAGAGCTTTCCAGCTGAAAGAGAGAGAGTCCACCCTCCATGCTTGTGGGTGGTATGTCCTTGAGCAGAATGTCCTCAGTTGATGGTTGAGGGGGGAGGCGAACAGATCTATCTCAGCGTTCCCCATGCCTTTGTTATGAGTTGGAAGATGTCTGGGTGCAGCATCCATTCGTGTGCATCCATGGTAGTTCTGCTTAAGCCGTCTGCCAGTATTTTCCTTTCCTGGCACGAACTGGGACTGCAGTTGGATATTGAGTTTCAGGCATAGCTCCCATAGATTCATAGCCAGCCGGCATAGAGGGTAGGAGTGTGTGCCTCCCTGCTTGTTTATGTACCACATGACCGTGGTGTTGTCTGTCCTTATTAACAGATGGCCTTGATGAAGGAAGGGTTTGAAAGCCTCGATTGCATGCATCACTGCCAGCATTTCCTTTTGGTTTATGTGCATGTGTAGCTGTCCTTGAGACCATAGGCCTTGGATACATTTGCCCTCCATGTGTGCTCCCCATCCTCGGTCTGAAGCGTCCGTGGTGATGGTTTGTTTTGTTTTTGGGTTGTTGAAAGGCAACCCTCTGTTGGACTGGCAGGCCTGAGCCCACCACAGGAATTCCTTTTGATGGCAAGGAATGATTGGTATCAAAGTTTCCAAACTGTGACTGTGTTGAGACCATACACTCCTTAGATACCATTGTAATTTTCTCATATGCAGCCTGGCCTGTGGTATCAGAATTATGCAGGATGCCATGTAACCCAGGGCCTGCAGGATTTTCCTTGCAGTAAGTTGAGCTTGTCTTGTCAGATTCATGAAGTAATCCGGAAGTTGTTTTTGTTTTTCTTCTGTGAGAAAGGCCATTTGGGTGGTTGTGTCTAGATCCGCACCCAGAAAGGTTACCCTTTGGGATGGAACCAGTCTTGATTTTTGGATGTTGACTGTGTATCCCAATGCCTGTAGTAGGTGGATGGCATAGGCCAAGTCTTTTATCAAATTTACCTTGTTGTCCGCTTGTATAAGGCAGTCGTCCAGATAAGGGTAGATTTGAATCCTCTGAAGTCTGCAGTGTGCAATTACTGATGCCAGGCATTTCGTGAATACTCTGGGTGCAGTAGATAAGCCAAAGGGCAATGCTGAGAATTGATAATGCTCTGATCCTGCAAGAAATCTGAGGTGTCTTCTGCAGTTTGGTCAAATAGGGACGTGCAGGTATGCCTCCTTGAGATCTAGAGTCACCAGCCAAGACTCCTTGCCCAACATGGGAAGAAGTTGCTGTAGGGTCAGCATCTTGAATTTTGGCACAATGAGGTAAGTATTCAGTGCGGACAGGTTGAGAATAGGCCTCCATTGATTTTCTTTTCTTGGTACAAGGAATAGTCTGGAGTAAAATCCTTGGCCTTGCTCTGAAAGTGGTACCTTTTCTATAGCTTTCATTTGAAGCAAGTTGTTGATCTGCTTTAAAGCCTCTGCCCTCTGATTTGGTGGTCGGTTTGGCATTCCGTTCTTTTGGCAAAGTGTGGAAGTGGAACCTGTATCCTTTGTCTATTATTTGCAGTGTCCATGTGTCCCTTGTAATATAATGCCAATTTTTCGAGAATAAAGCAAGCTTTCCACCCAAGGGTGCTTCCAGTTGAGCCCTGGTGGGCGGAATCAGAGTAAAGTCATTGAGCCTGTCCTGGTGTAGTAGTTGTTGTTGCTGCTGTTGCACTACCTCTCTGGTTGGTAGGCTGCCACTGACGGCCTCTGTAAGAGCCCCTAGATTGGCCTCTGCCTCTGGGGCGTTTGTTCCTGCCTCTCTGGGCTCTGTCCGAGTCTGGAAAGGACCAGTTTCTTAGTAGGCCAGTTTCTGCTGAATCTCGGTGGTTGTACTTGTAGGAAATCCTTAACTGTTTGCACAGATTTTGCCTTTTCTTCATACTTTAAGACCTCCTGAGCAGAGGAGCCAAATAAATTTTGTTTCTCCATTGGAGCATCCAGGAGTTTAGCTTTAACATGGTCTGGCAAAGACTGTTCCTTCAGCCAGGCATGCCTACGAATAACTGCCCCAGTCATAGCTGACCTAAATGAAGCCTCCAGTGCAACATAACCACACTTTAAGAAATGATTACTAACCTGCTGTGAGTTGTGTACCGAATCCTGAAGGGATTTATGGTCAAGGGGCTCAGGAGAAGAAAGCTTCTTGTTCATTTCATCTAACAAATACTCTTGGTACTGAATCATATGAAATTGACAATTTAGTGCCCTGACGGAAAGAGTTGCAGAAGTATATACCTTCTTTCCCCATCTCTCTAAAGCTCTAGACTCTCTTTCAGAAGGTAAGGATTTTTGGCAGTGGTAGCCGCAACCCCTTTAGGGCCCAGAGTAATAGTTTCTGGGTCTGCAGAATGGGCTTTATACAGATGAAAATGAGAATCCGGTACCCTGTAGTATCTATCAGGTTTGGCAGGGGCCGGGGGGAGAGTATCAGGGGCTGTACTGACATCATTGTACACATCATCAATTACATTCAAAACAGGAGGTATAGCTAAGGGCCTATGCTGAGGCAAATGCAAAAAGGTCCTTAATCTTTTTCTAGAATCAGAGAAATCCTGACCTTGCCATTGAAAATGCTCTCTCATGGAGTGTAGAGTCTCACCAAAGGAAAACTCTTCAGGAGGGGAGGCCGAAGGGATAGATTCTTCTGCATCAGAATCCTCATAGGGCGAATAAGCCTCCTCCTGGTGGTCTGACAACTCAGAACCATCCGAGGACTCATCTGAAGAGTGTGGGTCAGAAGGCTCAGTCCTGGGCCTTTGTCTGGTGGAGGGTGAGAGGCCCTGTCCGGGTGAGGTTGTGAACCTCTAATTAAAGAAATAAGGTCCTCTGCAAGGCTGAGGATCTGAGAACTAGAGGAAGGCCTCTGGGATGCAGTCTTGGGAGGCAAAGCTTTAGAACGTTTAGCAGCTTTAGCCCTAGAAAAGGCCTTAATGGACATGGAAGCAGGGGGCCTAGCTGCCCCACGTGCAGGAGTAGATATGTCCAAAGGTATGGTGTCGGACATATCCTGGGCACTGGATTCGGTAGGAAGTTCGGTAGCCGACTCAGCCGGGGCATCCCGGGCCGCGGTGGTTGGTTGAGTGGATTCAGATGAAGGAATCTCCGAGGACTCAGTTTCGGCCGAAACCGAGACACTCGTGGTAGGCTTTACCGTGGTTTCAGCCGAAACCGCAGGCCGCGAGTGTCGGTCCTTGTCCTTCCGTTTTTTTCACCAAATGTGATGTCGGAGTCTCCGACGGCATTTTATATGCAAAACTAGCCCCAAAAAATTCCTCTGCAAACTCCGACCGACGTCTAAGAGTTCGTCGGTTGAAGGAAGCACAGGCTGAACAGGATGATACGTCGTGGTCTGGGCCTAAGCAAGGAAGGCAGTAGGAATGGAAATCCTTATGAGGTATTTGTTTCCCACAAGTTAAACAATTATTTATTTTATCTGACATCGGCTGAGGCAAGAAAGAGTCCCCAACAGGGTACTTAGCTTTTTTGAAGTTTTCGGTAGCTGAAATCACTGGATCTGACCGACCGGCACTTGCGAACAGCTTCTGCTTCGGGCACCGCGCGGCAAGAAAGACTGAGGAAAATGGCGTCAGCTGATGCTTTTATACCCCAGACGCTCTGACGTCGGGGAAGGTGCGACATCAGCCGAGGCCAGACCCAGACTTTGGAATCCGGCCGACCGAAGGGCTGCCTGAGGCAGGACAACCCATATGTTATGACTGCAGATGCATCCTTGAAGGACATCTAATATTGCCTGGGCCAAAAAGGGGCTCACCAAAAATATTTTTAAAGAAGCCTTGTGAACCTTTGGAATTACCCTGGATGTCAGTGGAAAGGATAGAGATGCACAAAGTAGTATTTCCCTGCAAGGGAATGAAAAAAGCAACTATTAAGCTGTCTTTCTGCATTCTTGAGGATCTGTGCTGATCCTGCTCAGTCTGTCTGTCACTATGCTTTGCTCTGATGGAATGTAATATGCTTGGAGAGTTAAAGAAAGCTGAAGTGCTACCTCCCAAGTGATCACAGCCAGCCTGTATACAGGGTACAACCTTCAGCCCCCTCGGTGTTTGATACACTTACCACATAGGTTCATAAGTGTACACTAGGCTAACCACTGCACATCTTTGAGAGATAGACAATGGTGTTACCTATATGGGCATTTGTTGCAAATTTGGCGACTGTACTGTAGTGCCATTCCAGTTTGCTGAGATGGATAGATTGTTAGTTGGTAAAGATGGGTGCAGAGTAATAAGTATAGACAGAAGAAGGGAGAAAGCAATATGTTTTCTCGCAGTCTGTCAGGTAGGGTTTAGCTTTGTGGAGGAAGCCCAACTTTTAATGCACCTTAGGAAGAAAAGATGTGTTGGCCCTTAAGCAAATTCTGTCTTTGCGGAAAATCAGGTAAGGGGGTTTGCAAGAAAAGGCCTATGACTCTGAAATTCATCTGGATAATGTAATAGCCACAAGAAAAATTGTCTTCCAAGACAGGAACTTCAAATCTGCTGATGCTGCTGGTTCAAAGGGAGGTTTAATTCATGCTTGGAGTAAAACACTAACATCCCATAGAGACTGCATCTTGAATTGGCTGTAGTAAGGGGGACACTCCCCTCAAAAAGACTCTAGAGACTCAGTGATGCTATCATTCTGACCTATGTGGTAATTTGAGATTGCAGTCATTTGTACTTTGATAGTTGTGAAACTGGGACCACTATGGAACAGCTCAGACAGAAATTGCAGTATGGAAGGGATGGGAGCAGAAAATGGATGTATTCCTTTTGACATAGCTCAGATGGAAAACATTTTCCATTTGTTATGATAAAACATTTTGTGGATTGTTTTTGGGAGGCTGACATAATCTGAACAACCAATGCTGGAAGCCTGGCATCTCTGGCCAAAGTCACAAGTGGAGGAATCAAGCAGTTAGTTTTATGGATTTCTGATCTGGAGGAGGCAATATATTTGTATACTGATCCAGAATCCATGAAGGATGTACTAGTAGAGGCCACAGGAAAGGGAACCATGTTTGTCGGGTCCAGAAAGTAGCAATGAGGACTACTCTGGTCTTGCATTGTCTTGCTTTCTAGAGGAAATTGTTCATTCAGGGCAATGGGGGAGGGCTGCATAAAGGAGACCTGGGGGCCATATGTGGGCTACAGTGTCCCTCAGTGACTGTCCCTGTGTAGGGGATCAGGGCAAAATAACAGCTGCATGTATTCAGGTAGGAAGCAAAGAGATCACAGCAAGACTAGCCTCAGCAAAGGAAAAGTACAGTTTTGTACCTACCATAAATGTAGATGTCCGAGAGGTATGCATCTGCAGTCCTAACACATGGGTTGTCCTGCCTCAGGCAGCCCTTCGGTCGGCCGGATTCCAAAGTCTGGGTCTGGCCTCGGCTGATGTCGCACTTCACCCAACATCATAGCTGCTGTTTATTGGGTATAAAGGCATCAGCCAACGCCATTTTCCTCAGTGTTTCTTGCCCCAGATGCCAGGTGCCCTCTAGTAAGGCTAAATTTGGATAAATGCAATAATTCCAAACAGTGGAGAGCAAACAATATAAACAAATATAGATATATATATATACATATATACAAACAAATACACCATAACAGATTCCCCCAGCTAGCTAAAAGATGGGTAAATACCCTAGGAGTACCACAGAGGGGAAGGAGGGTGGTAATCCTGACTGCAGATGCATACCTCTCGGACATCTACATTTATGGTAGGTACAAAACTGTACTATGTCCTTCAAGGATGCATCTGCAGTCCTAACATATGGGTAGAATACCATAGCCAAACTGGGGGAGGAGGTACTAAGATAAAGATGGTGTAGTTAGGATCCCTTGCAAAACAGCAGTTGCAAAACCTGCTCGGGATCTAGAGTATAAAGGGAGATTGTAATGCTTGGCAAATGTATGCACGGAGCTCCAGGTAGCAGCTTCTAAAATGTCTTTGGTAGCCACTCCTCGTAGGAAAGCTGTAGTGGTGGCTGTAGCTCTTGTGGAGTGAGGTCTGATATTATCAGGAGATGTCTTTCCATGAAAAGAACAAATGCAATTTCCTATCCATTTCGAGATTGTCTGTTTTGAAATTGCTTTTCCTTGCATTCCTGTTGCATATGCTACCAAAAGCTGGTCAGTTTTTCTGCTGGTCTTAGTTCTGTCCAGATAGTAGCGTAATTGTCTGTGCACATCCAAGGTATGTAGCAGTCTTTCCCCCCTGTTCTGTGGGTTGGGGAAGAATGTAGGTAAATGAATCGCTTGGTTCAATGATACTCTGGAGACCACTTTTGGCAGAAAGGTAGGGTTGGTTCTCAGAGAGACTCTGTCCTGATGGAAGATAAGGAAGGGTTGTACTGCCATTAATGCCTGTAGCTCAGAAACCCTTCTTGCTGAAGTGATTGCTAGTAGGAAAGCAGTTTTCCAAGACAGGAATTGTAATTCTGCTGTTGCTGCTGGTTCAAAAGGGGGGAGAGTTAACTTTTCCAGCACAAAGTTGAGATCCCAAGTAGGTAAAGGAGGTTTCCTTGGAGGCTTTACATTTTTGATTCCTCTCAAGAACTGCCTGAGTAGAGGATGAGAGAAAACAGGAGGATTCAAGTTGTATTTTGCTGAAATTGCTGATGCATGAATCTTAATGGAGGAGTAAGACAGGCCATTATGGAACAGCTCTGCTAAGTATTCCAGGATGAGTGCTATGTTTGCCACAGAGACATTTTCTCCCTTTGCTGCACTCCAAATGAGGTATCTTTTCCACTTGGCTGAATAAGTCTTCCTTGTGGAGGGTCTGCGTGCCTCCAGGATAATGTCCTTAACCCTCTGGGATAGATCAGGGTTATTTTGGTTTATACAATATTCCAAGCAGCTAGCTGCAGTGTTTTCAAGTTTGGATGTAGGATCCTGTAGTTGCCCTGTGTTAGTAGTAAGGGACTTAGAGGTAGATGCCATGCGTGTGTCCGAGACATGCTTCTCAGTAGCGGGTACCAATGTTGCCTCGACCAGTCTGGAGCTATCAGAATTACCCTTGGTTGATCCTCTTTGATCTTCAGTAGAACTTTGTACATCAAGGGAAGAGGTGGAAATGCATATGCTGTCAGGTTTTTCCAGCTGAAGGAAAGTGAGTCCACCCTCCAAGCAAGTGGGTGGTATGTTCTTGTGCAGAATTTTTCAATTGGTGATTGTGTGGGGAGGCAAACAGGTCTATCTGTGGTAGTCCCCATTTCTCTGTTATGGCTTTGAAAATATCTGGATGCAGCATCCATTCGTGAGCATCCGTGGTAGTTCTGCTTAAGGTGTCTGCTAGAGAATTTTCTTTTCCTGGTACAAATCTGGCCTGAAGTTGAATGTTGAGGTTCAGGGCCACATTCCACAGGTCCGTTGCCATCCGGCATAGAGGATATGAATGTGTACCTCCTTGTTTGTTGATGTACCACATGACTGTGGTGTTGTCCGTCCTTATCAGCAGATGACCCTGTTGAAGGAGTGGTCTGAATGCCTGGATCGCATATTTCACTGCCAGCATCTCCTTTAGATTTATGTGTAGATTCAGCTGGTCTTGGGTCCATAGGCCTTGTATACACTTGTCCACCATGTGAGCCCCCCATCCTAGGTCTGAGGCGTCCGTGGTGATGGTCTGGCTTGGATGTGGTTTGTGGAATGGCAAGCCTCTGTTCAACTGGCAGGCCTGAGCCCACCACAGGAATTCTTGCTTCAGGCATGGAATTATTGGAATCTGGTTTTCTAGGCTGTGCTGGTGTTGAGACCATACATTCCTTAGCTACCATTGTAACTTTCTCATATGTAGCCTGGCATGCTGAATCAATATTATGCAGGATGCCATGTAACCCAGGGCTTGCAGGACTTTCCTTGCAGTAAGCTGAGTTTGTTTTGTTAATGACATGAAATAGCCTGGTAGTTGCTTTTGTTTTTCTTCTGTGAGAAAGGCCATCTGAGTTGATGTGTCCAGATCTGCCCCCAAGAATGTTATCCTTTGGGAAGGTACTAGTCTTGACTTCTGCATGTTGACTGTGTATCCCAGGGCTTGCAACAGTTGTATGACATTTTTCAAATCTTTTGTCAATTGTGCCTTGTTGTCCGCTTGTAATAGGCAGTCGTCCAGGTATGGGTAAATTTGAATTCCCTGGAGCCTGCAATGAGCAATTACTGATGCCAGGCATTTCGTGAATACTCTGGGCGCAGTAGATAAGCCAAAGGGCAATGCTGAGAATTGATAATGCTCTGATCCTGCAAGAAATCTGAGGTATCTTCTGCAATCTGGTTGTATAGGGACGTGCAGGTATGCCTCCTTGAGATCTAGAGTCACCAGCCAAGACTCCTTGCCCAGCATGGGAAGAAGCTGCTGGAGGGTCAGCATTTTGAATTTTGGAACAATGAGGTATGTGTTCAGTGCGGACAAGTCGAGAATAGGTCTCCATTGATTTTCTTTTCTTGGTACCAGGAAAAGCCTGGAGTAAAAACCTTGGCCTTGTTCCATTGGTGGCACCTTTTCTATAGCTCTTATCTCTAGTAAGTTGTTGATTTGTTTTAGAGCATCTGTTTTTTGGCTTGGTGGTAGGTTTGGCATTCCCCTATTTTTTGGTAGAGTGTGGAAGTGAAACCTGTAGCCCTTGTCTATTGTTTGCAAAGTCCATTTGTCTCCTGTAATGTAATGCCAGTTGTCTGAAAACAAGGCTAGCTTTCCGCCCAAGGGAGCTTCCAGTTGTTCCCTGGTAGGCGGTATCAGAGCCAAGTCATTGTGTTTGTCCAGTGGAAGTGGTTGTAGTTGAATCTGTGGCGGTACTTCTCTGGTTGGCAGGTTGCCACTGACATCCCCTGTAGGCACCCCTAGCTTGATTTCTGCCTCTTGGGCATCTATTTCTGCCTCTCTGTGCTCTGGAGTTGTCTGGAAAGGACCAATTCTTCGAAGGCCAATTCCTGCTAAACCTCGGAGGTTGGACCTGTAAGAAATCCTTGACTGTTTGGACAGATTTTGCTTTTTCTTCCACCTTCTTCAGAACCTCCTGTGCAGGGGAGCCAAACAAACTTTGTTTCTCCATGGGAGCATCTAGGAGTTTTGATTTAACATGATCTGGTAAGGACTGTTCTTTTAACCATGCATGTCTTCGAATCACTGTTCCAGTCATAGCTGACCTAAAGGAAGCCTCCAGTGCATCATAGCCACATTTTAAGAAATGGTTACCGACCTGCTGAGAGTTATGTACCAAATCCTGAAGAGACTTGCGGTCTATAGGTTCAGGAGAGGAAAGTTTTTTATTTATCTGGTCTAACAAAATTCCTGATATTGAATCATGTGAAATTGACAGTTTAAGGCCCTAGCCGAAAGAGCAGCAGAAGTATAAACCTTTTTACCCCATCTCTCTAATGCTCTAGATTCCCTATCAGAGGGGAGAGGGTTTTTGGCAGAAGCAGCTGCCACACCTTTCGGGCCCTGTGAAATGGTTTCTGGATCTGCAACAGGAGCCTTATACAAATGGTAGTGTGTGTCCGGGACCCTGTAATATCTGTCAGGCTTGGCAGGGGCCGGAGGAAGGGAATCAGGGGCAGTACAGGCATCATTAAATGCATCGTCAACTACTGTTAGTACTGGAGGAATGGCTAAAGGCCTATGCTGTGGTAAGTGTAAGAAGGTCCTTAGCCTTTTCCTTGAATCTGAAAAATCCTGGCCCTGCCATTGGAAATGCTCCCTCATAGCATGTAAGGTTTCCCCAAAAGAAAATTCCTCAGGAGGAGAAGCAGAAGGAATGGAGTCTTCTGCATCAGAATCCTCATAAGGAGAATACGGGCCTTCCTGAGGGTCAGTAATGTCTGAGTCCTCCGAGGAATAGTCTGTAGAGACAGGTTCCGGGGGTTCAGTCCTAGGCCTCTTATCTGAAGGGGGCTGAGAGGCCCTGTCTGGGTGAGGTTGTGATCCCCTGATCAAAGAAATGAGATCCTCAGCCAGGCTGAGTATTTGTGAACTAGAGGTAGGCCTATGTGGGGTAGTTTTAGCAGGTAAGGCCTTAGAAGATTTAGCTGCTTTAGCCCTGGCAAAAGTCTTGATGGACATAGAAGCAGGGGGTCTAGCAGCCCCACGTGCAGGGGTAGATATGTCTAAAGGAATAGTATCCAACAAATCCTGGGAGCCTGCTCCTGTAGCGGTAATATCAGTAGCAGATTCAACCATTGTCTGTGAGGCCTCTGCTATAGGAGGCATGGTTTTGGCCGAAGGAAGAACAGAGGACTCGGTTTCAGCCGAAACCGAGACACTCGCGGTTGGCCTAACCGCAGTTTCAGCCGAAACTGCGGACCGCGAGTGTCGGTCCTTTTCCTTGCGCTTTTTAGCTATTTGTGTAGTCGGAGTCTCCGACGGCATTTTGTAAGCAAAAGCGGGACCAAAAAACTCCTCTGCAAACTCCGACCGACGTCTAAGCATTCGTCGGTTGAAGAAAGCACAGGCTAGACAAGCTGATACGTCGTGGTCTGGGCCTAAGCAAGGAAGGCAGTAAGAGTGGAAATCCTTATGAGGTATTTGTTTCCCACAAGTTAAACAATTATTTACTTTTTCTGACATCGGCTGAGGCAAGAAAGAGTCCCCAACGGGTACTTAGCTTTTAGAAGTCTTCGGTAGTAGAAATCTCTGGATCTGACCGACCGGCACTTGCGAACAGCTTCTGCTTCGGCACCACGCTGCAAGAAAGACTGGGAAAATGGCGTCGGCTGATGCCTTTATACCCAATAAACAGCAGCTATGACGTCGGGTGAAGTGCGACATCAGCCGAGGCCAGACCCAGACTTTGGAATCCGGCCGACCGAAGGGCTGCCTGAGGCAGGACAACCCATATGTTAGGACTGCAGATGCATCCTTGAAGGACATCTTAAAGCTGTCACTAATGGTTTGATGGACCACTTGTGAGGCATTAAGACAGTTCTCCTCAACTTGTCCTCTAATACACTGGATGTCCCCGGAATGTGCTTAGCTATCAGAAAATGATACAAAGACATCCTCTACTGCCATAGTCTCATGGCTTCTCAATGAAGAGGGTATGAGCAGGTTCCTCTCTGTTTTCTGATGTACCAGACTACTGCCATGCTGTCTGACTGTATGGAAGTTACCCTCCTGGGAGAACATCCTTAAATGCTTATGACAGTAACAGGACAGTTCTCATCTCCACAATGCTGATGTCAAGATTGGCCTCTAGATGTGACCAAGAACCTTGGACTATTCTCTCTTTGAAATGCTCCTCCCCAACACAGAATGGAAGTGCCCGTGGTTATGACAGTCAATGGTGGATCCATCTGACAAGTATGACCTTCCGGCACCAATGGAGATTTTATCCACCAGCTGATATGATCTCTGCATATTTGTATAATGTAAATTTTGGTATGTAACGGGGTGAATGCTTTGAGACCATTGCACGGAAACAGTCCACTGGAGTACTTTCTTGCAGAACCTGGCTAGCAGAACTATTAAGATTGTGGAGCCCATTAGAGCTAAAAATTGTAGAATTAACAGATGAAGGATGCTGAAGTATCTGTGTAGCTTCTAGACACAGGGAGAGCATTCTGGAGTGGGATAAGTTGGACACTTGCAATGCTGACGCCATGTGGGATCCAATGAATTCTAATTGTTGTGACGGATCCAGGTGGCTGCTGGGTAAATTTATATGGTTCTAAGGTTTTACATTAGGTGGAACAGGATGTCCAGATGATGAAACAGCAGATGCTTGGAGGTAGCAGTGAGGAGGCAATCACTGAGATATGAGAAAACTTGGATCTCTAGTAGTCATCGACATACTGCAACTACTGCCATTATATTGGTAAACATCCTGGGAGTTGTGGTGAGAAAGAAAGGTAGGGTTCTGAAATGATAATGACTGGCTCCCAGTTGGAAATAGAGAAATCTCCCAGAATGTTTCTCTATCTTTATATGATAGCATGAATCCTGCAGATGTATGCAGCAACATCCAATTGTCCTCCCTCAGAAGAGGCAATATGGACTGAACTGTGATCATTTGAAATTCTGTCTGTTTTACAAACTGATTTTGATGACTCAGATCTAGAATAGGTCTGAGGTCCCCTGAATTCTTGGGTATTAAAAAAGTACTTTGAATATACCCTGGACTCTAAATGGTCTTTGGGGACTGGCTGGATGAATCTCTGTTCTAGCAGCTTGAAAGTTTTTGCTGCTGCAGGTTCCCACTGGCTGGGTGGAACATCAAGAACTTTCTTTTTTTTTTTTACTGGGGGAAATGAAAAAGGAGTTGAGTAGCCTCTGGAAATTATTTCTAGCACCCAAAAATCTGTTATATTTTGCCAGGCCTATGAGTGCATGGACAACCCCCCCCCCCCGACTACCTCTACAGTGCAGCAGCTAGGCAAGCTTTCAGAACTTGTAGGGCGTTTTGGTGAAGGGTCTGTGAAAGCTCTGATTGTGTAGTTTCGCTCTGCCTCTCGATTGCTGCCCATTAGAATTACCTTGTCCTCTGCCATGAGGAGGTGTGCCCCAGGAGTGTCCTGATAAAAACTCTGTGATTTGTGGAACCAATCCTTTGTGGGGCAGAAAAATGGATTCCCACTGCACAGAAGGTTTTACCAACTCGTTCACGTCTGGTCAATGTGTCCTTTACCTCTGGTCCAAAAAGAGTGGAAGCATCAAACAGAAGGATGTTCTAAAAGCCTTTCTCAAAATCACAAACGTGTATCTACATGTGACTGCACATAGTAATGCCAGTGACTGCTGCTCTAGCCATACTATCCTCTGTGTTGGACAGTAGTCACATGGTTATGTTCGATGTAGACTTGAGGGTAGAGAGCTGGGTGTCCACTGACTTTTGAACATCTGATGGCAGAACTCCTGACAGAGACTTGGATATCTCTTTGGTCAAGTCCCTCTAGAATCGTGTGACATGAGCTATTTAGTTTAGCTCTTGGAGAATAAAGGTTGCAGAAGTGCATGTCTGTTTCCCAAACCTACTTAAAGCTGTAGACTCTTTGTTAGGGGGTTTGCCAGATGACATTTCTGCAGATAACTCCCTCATGGTGTCTGCTGCTATCACCATGGCATATGTTCCAGTGCCAAGATTCTGTTTTTTTGGTGATTGGTTCCACCATGTCAGGGTCCTTCCATGCCTGCTGAGCCATGACATTAATAAGGTTCAATGGGGGTACTACCCAGGATGAAAAACTATGCTGGAACCGAAGGCTTCCAAGAACATGGTCTCATCCAGTGAAGGGTTCTCTTGCAGTCCACCCCCCCCTCACTGTTTCATCAATTTCAGTTTCTCAACGAAGGTGACATTTTCAGAGAGGGGTCTTGGGCAGCCTTCAACTTCATCCAAATCCATGTGTTCCCACAAAAAACTCTGGTGATGAATCTGTGTGCTTCCATTTGCATGTCTGGTTCCTGTGAACCTGTACTGGTGGGTGACCAAATTGCTCAGAATCAGACTGGGAGCTAACACAGTAAGCTGCCTCGAAAGCCTGCAGAAAGAATATTGGGCAGAACGACAGGGAGAATGCCCCTGACTATAAGCTTTTCCCTTCGTGCTTGTAGTGCCCTAGCACCAAAACAGGCATAGACCTCACAATCAGTCTCGAGATGGACAGCGCCCAAAGAGTATACATAGTGAAAGCAGGGGGAATTTTGTGCCCACATTCAGCACACTTTTTAAATCTTTGGCTGACTGACATATTGGAAAAAGAAAAAAGAACAACACAACCAGCTTGCACAGTCAATGCACAGTATTGAACTACATAGAAAAGTACCTCACAGGATTTTGTTAAAAGGACCTAGCAATACCCTATTTCTAAATCATAAGTATGGAAACAAGCAAACACTCAATGCTACAGTTAAATAGGAAATCCTAACAGCTAACTATTACCTACAAACAACAAAAATATTTTTATATATATTTTTAAACTACAGAAAAAAATATATAAAAAGGTAAATATCTAACACTGGCGAGAAAAGTCTCTCAGTAGAAGAGCAGATGCAGAGAAAAAAAGGCTATCACAATTAAGGATATGCATTTTAACAGACAGTCCTCGCAGAACACATTTGATTGCTTCACGTGGCAAATGAGATCTGAGTTACTAAGGTAAGGTGGGGTAGAGGGAATTGTGGGTAAAGGCCTTGGATCTGTGAAGCGTCAGAGATTGTGCCAAGGTCAGATCCAATTGGATCTAATAACCCATGTGTTGAACTAGATGAAAATAAACATTGGATCGAAAGTTATGAACTCACGATCTGTATTGTCTGTTTCCATTCTTTCTTCAGTTGATGGGACTTAGATCTGGCTATGGCTACTTCCATGCTCTGGATCTAGCGCTCAGGCTCCTCCTCTACCCACAATCCCTGTGAGAATAGCGAGATACCTCAGACTGAGTTTGCATGCCCAAAAAAAGGCACTGGAATTTTATTTATTTTTTTTAAGTATAGGTGTATAGGAGTGTAGCTGATTTAGATAGTGACAACCTGCACAAGGAGGAAGAGAGAGACAGAAAAAGACAGGACTTTAGGAGCCAGAGCAAGGTCAGCTAGATCCATTTAAGAAATAATATACTGTAAACAAACTATACTTCTACAAAATAAGGAGGAGGGTGGTGGAATGGTAGTTGAGTAAAGGATGGAGACCGACTACACAGATCTATCACTATGGTGAGTATATAACTTTCAATATCTGATGTTATCTTTTCTGTTCATTCTTCAGAGGATGTGACAGAGTCTCCAACTGTCTCATGGAAGAATATTCCGAAGCAAAGCTGAACAAAAGAGGCCCTAGATCTGGATTGCATACCCAATTTGTAATGTGAGATGGAGATATGTACCTTAGACCAGGTATCTGCAGCACATATGTCATCAATTGGAACACTGGAGAATGAAGCCAAAGATCTGGTAGAATGAACTTTTGGGGCCGAAAGGACAGGAATTCCTTTTTCTTGATAAACAAAGGAAATACACAGCATGAAAAAGTGACTTTGGGCACTGATTTTCCAAATTTAGCAGTGGGAAGGGCACAAATAACTTTTCAGATTTTCTAGAAGGTTCTAATGTAGATAAAAACGTAACTGACAATAAATGACATAAATGCAAAGTATATTCACCCTTGTTATTTGGGAAGAAAACTGGAAGATTTATGAACTGATTAATGGATGATTCAGAAGCCACCTTGGACAGGAAAGAAGGGCAGGTACTTGGAGACACTCTGTCCTTGCGAAAAATTAGGGATGGAGGTTTTGAGGTTAATGCATGTAGCTCAGAAATTCTTCTGGCAGAAGTAATAACCACCAGAAATAGTGTTTCCAGGATAAAAACTTCTACACAACCTTTGCAGCAGGTTCGAAGGGAGGACCAGTCAAGATCTGCAAAACAAAACCCAATAATAACCCATGGAGGAACTGGATCTCTAAGAGGAGGCTGAAGTAGAAATGGACCTCGAAGGAAGGCCTTGAGCAATCTAACAAAAGCTATGGGAGTGTGATTTTCCCATATGTGGAAAGAATAAACTGCTGCTATTGTAACTTCATAGTGGAGTAGCTGGCACCACCTTGGAAGAGATGTGCAAGGAGGCCCAAAATTGTTGGAAGAGGGGCTGAAAAAAGGATCAACATTTTTCTCTATAGCCCATACAGAAAACCGTTTCCATTTGCATTTGTAAACCTCCCTACTGAAAGATTTCTGGGAGGAGGACAATCTGTGTACAACTGGGGAAGACAACGTGGACTGTTGAACCATGACTGGAATTAGAGAAATCATGCAGTAAATTTGAGGAAGTGAATGTTCAAGGCAACCCTGATAAGTGTGAAAATAGATCTGGATCGGAGTCCAGTACCCAAGCAGAGTGACTTAGATGAAACTAGAGGAAGGGAAACTGTACTTGTCAAGGCAAGTATGGGTCTGTGAGGATTACTGTTACCTTCATTACTGACGCTTTCTGTAGGAACTTAGGAATCAGGGGTATTGGTGGAAAGGAGTTCCAGGGGCCTAGGGTGTGTTAGAGCATCCCTGGATAACTTCCCCTTGTAGGGAATTAGAGCAAAGGACTTTTTGCACTGAGTAATGTGGGGAGAGGCAAAGAGAATGCAACATTGTCAACCACAGCATCTGAAAATCCAGTCTGTTACTAATGGGTTGGGGGACCATGTGTGAGGCAGCAGGATGGATCTGCTCAACTTGTCCATCAGTATGTTGGATTTCCCTGGGATATGTTTTGCAATCAGAAAGCATTGAGAAGATATCGTCCATTGCCACACTTTAATGGCCTCTTGACAGAAAGGATAAGATATGGTTCCTAACCTAGTTTAATAAAAGAAGTAAAAAAATGAAGTGGTGACAGATAGAGAAACTAGGTTTGTACCACTACTAGGGTAAGGAAGAGATTCCTTTAATTTAAAAAAAAAAAAAAAACGGAGAGATTAAGAAAAAGGGAGTATATGCAGGAACTTTTGTGACAAACTATGATGGGGGTGCAGGGATTATTAGGACAATTATAGAAAAGGAATGGGCAAGATTTGCCAGTATTTCAGATTTAGAAGTTATTTTTGAAAAGCCTATGAAATATATATTTAGGAAGAGTTTTAGTATCAAAAATATGTTGGAAAATAGAAGGCATGAAAAAACAATAAAGAAGGAAAAGTGGGGACCTACAAGTGTGGAGCTTGCCCTCAATGCCTCTATGTAAAAGAGGGTGATAATATATATGTAACAGGGAGGGATAAATACATAAAGAGCAGAAGTTATGCTAATTATAATACCGGCGTAGTGATGTACATTGCATTATGAGATCAATGTGATGCATTTTATATAGGTAAACTGAAATACATTTTCGTAAAAGAGTATATGAACCCAGGTATAATATAAATAATACGAATCCTATTAATGCCTTATATAAACATACTATGTCTTGTGTGGGAACTGACTTTACTATTCATATATTAGAAATTGTACCTTTTGATGTAAGAGGAAGGCTATGGGAGACAAAAACTGAATACAGGGAGTTGTACTGGCAGATTGTATTGGAAGCCAATAAATCCCCTGGTTTAAGTGAATCAGTTTCCCTTGCACCAGTTTTGAAACTTACAGCTGCTAGATTATAATAAATATGATCACTAGATGGAGTCCTAGGTCAACTTGAGTAATAGAAATAAAAATCAGTATTAACAAGTTAGAAGAAGGAAATATATTTTTATATAAATTTATTAATGCTATATTACATATACTGAATAATAGTATTTATTTATTGTACATATTACTTTGAATGGAAAAAATATGGTTTAGAGATAATGTCATTATATGTACGAACATTTATTTTATAATAGGATCATTAGTGGTTCAGGATTATCTTTACTATAAAAGGGAGGAAGTGGTATGGGTATGCTTGCATCTGATGACGTCTGTGTAAAGGACAAAAACGTGGTGACATGTTAAGCGTTAATGTGCTCTTTATATGCTTTTACTCATTTGTATCGTTTTCCCATTCCTTTAAATAAAATATATTACTAGCTTAAGGAATGTGTGGAGCCCTTCCAATGTGCCTTTACTGCTTTGGTCATGGAAAGGATCCAGGTACTTCCTGAACCACATCTTTTGACCACCTCACTGATTCCTGGAAAAGGGTCTTTGAGGAGCCAAAAAATGTACACCAATAGCAGACAGGGTATTTCCGTTTTCTCACACCTGGAGAATGTGTCCTTTACCTTGAGGCCAAACAACGAACTTCTATTAAAAGGAGTATTAAAGAAGGATTACTTGAAGGGCTCCTACAAATCACAGAGAAGCATCCAGGCATGTCTCTTAATGGATATGCTTAACCTGCCACTCTTGAGGCTCCTTCAGCTGCATGGGAAAGGAGCCTCATGGATGAATTTGAGATGGACTGAAGGGTGGTTAACTGTGAAGCAATATTAGGCTCTGCCTCTGCAGTACTAGCCCTTGAGAGGGTTTTTGAGAGCTTCTTGATCAAATCCTTCTGTAATCTGGTGAAGTGTGCCAAGTAATTCAGGGACTTTAGTGCAAAGGTCGCTGATGCACACACTCACTTCCCGAATCACCCGAATCAGTCCATTGCCCTGGAATTCCTGTTAAGGGGATGAACAGAAGAACTAAGTTCTGCAAGTTCCTTTTTGGTAGCCACCACCATGACCATAGCATCCACAGGTGCTCTTTTGCTTCAAAATTCCCTTTCCTTGGGTGGTGCCAGGATCTTATCTGGTCGACTCTACAGAATCCGGTTCCTTCTACTCCCGCAGAGAGATCAACTCCATGAGCTCAATAGAGGGCAAAGTTACCCAAAAGATTGATGGGCAACTCGGCCCACTGATGAGATCATTGAAAATCCAGAAATACCGATTCCTCTTGAGAAGGGTTGTGGGAGGACCAACCAACCTCTTGTTTTCAGGATTTCTAAAATATCTCCAAAGGAGACATCACTGGGTGGTGATCTTGGGGACTCTTCTCCCTCATCCGTGTCTTCTCTGACTCACTCCTGGGGGGGGGTCCAAATGCCTCCTCTTCCACGGAACTTCCTGGTTGGGATGTTCCACAGACATATCGGAAGAGATAATTATGCCTTGTGGGACCACCTGGAGACATTGGGCTTGCAGTCTCTGCTGAGCAGAATAGTGAGGCTCATGACACAAGACATCTGAGAAACAGAAGAAAGATCCAAGAGGGGAGGAGCCATTTGTTCTTTCGAAGAGAACATTTTCTCTACCTCCTTGAAGACAGAATGTCCTGGGAAGAAAGAAACCACAGGTGCTGACAAGGCATGCCTCTGGTCCGACGGTTCTCTCCCACCCAAAGACACCTCATCCGAGACAGAAGTCTGAGCCAAGCCATCGAATGTCAAGGCTCTGAAAGGCAGATATGACTCTGACAATTTTGGAGTTGACTTTTAACACCTCGGACTTGACAGTGAAGCTTTGAGTCTGACAGCCATCCAGTTCCGAAAATGTTGGAGCCAGTGCGCTCAAAGACAACACTGGATCTGAAAAAACAGCCATCTTCAGATGCAAAAATAGATTGCTTCAGGAGTCTCAGATCCAAAGGCTCCAAAACTGAAGGATTTCACAGAGAAGGAGCCAGAATCAGTGGGGTTGTGTGAGTAGAGGTCTCTGGACACGTTGGGGTAGGAGCCGGGAAAACTCCCATCTGAATTTGTGTCAAAAGAAACTTCCTTATCATTCTGTCCACATCTGCTTTAGAGAGACTTCTGGACGAACAGGAGCAGGCAATGGAAGGAGTGTTGCATCTTTCCAGGAAGGGTAATAGCAGCCTAGAAGAAACTGGGTCTATGGAAGATGCATACCTTGTCCTTGGTAAAAGTTTGGTGTCTGAGTGGGTCAGACCGGAAGAAAAGGATCTGGTTGTCTGAAGTTTTCAGACCTAAGTGTTTCCGTGTCATATCCAAAGTATTCTGAGACTTCTTCCTTGGTTCCGATGTCAGAGCTGAAGAAGACTGAGAAGAGAAGGATGCTCCAAAGGCCTCTTTCTTTCATCCTTTTTGTCATGCCTAGAGGTTTGACCAGTGACAGTGACTCTCCGAAGGCTGACGGAAGAAGGCCTTTGACAATCTCCTTGATTCTTTGATGATCAATTTATTCTGCCTGTTAATTAAGGCTCTAAGGTTAAATGCTTTACATAGGAAGCAAGAGGCCTATAAGTGCTCTGGTCCCAAGAAATAAACAAAAAGAACATGTAAATCAGACAATGGGGTCTTATGTCTGCGTTTATCGCATTTTGTAAACCCTGACGGTTTATCTGCCATAATAACTATCAAACACAGGACTGCCTTGAAATTAAAATTTAAGTAGAGAAGAGAATGCTACTACTAATTGCAAAATTCTTAGCAATAATATATACTTTTTAACAACAACGAAATTTATTTTTTTTAACAGCAATGGTATTAGCAAGATACCAATCAATGGAAAAAGAAGAGAAAAGGAATGGAAACTGAGGAATTGTAACTAGAATTACTAGAAAGTGAGAAGGAAAAAAAAAAAGAAGTTATGTACTTACCATAACGTTCCATGCGAGTTGTTCATCTCCCCTTCATTCTTACAGATGGGAGCCAGCCTACTACAAAGCTCGAGTTCTTCAAACAGCTTGATGCCAATCCCTATCCCATGATGCACCTAGAGTTACCTCAGATCTTGTTTGCTGCGTATAGTAACATATGTCATTCTATCACTCTATAAGAGAAAGCTTATTGAAGGGTTGAGCAACCAGGAAGAATCCAGTATCTCGGTCTTCAAAAAACCCTAGAGGGGGTAGAAGGGTGGGAAGTAAGAATGAAGGTGAGCAGAACAACTCACATGGAACGTCATGGTAAGTACATAACTTCTTTATGTGAAGTTGTTCTATCTCACCGTTCATTCTTACAGATGGATAGCGTCCCAAGCACCATCTATGTCGGGTGGCTCACGGGAGTATGTTTTTCAGGACAGTAGACCCAAAGGAGGCCCTGTCAACCTTGTAATGAATGACAGAGGTATGAGGTCTTGACCAAGTGGCTGCTGCACAAATGTTATCTATGGGAAGTCTAGCAGAAAAAGCAGCGGATGTAGACACTGCTCTGGTAGAATGAGCCTTAATTTTTTGTTGTAAGGGCATATTAGCAGCTGAATAAGCAAATGTGATACAATCAGATAAGCACTCAGACAGAGTTGCTTTGGCCACTGGCATACCTTTTCTGGAATCTGAAAAGGAAACGAAAAGCTGTCCTGATTTCCTAAACTCTTTTGCCCTAAGTAAAATCGGAGGTGTCTGTGAACATCAAGCTTGTGCAGCATATATTCCAAATTGTTGGAGTGATTGGGGAAGAATACTGGCAAATCAATAATTTGGTTAAGGTTAGCTTCAGTACAGACTTTGGGCAAAAGGGAGGGGTTCGTTTGTAGTGAGACTCTGTCAGCATGGAAAATCAAATGAGGCTTAATGGACAAGGTTTGAAGCTCTGACGCTCTGCTGGCAGAAGTGATAACTACTAAAAAGATGATCTTCCATGACAGATATTTCAGATCACATGAGGAAGCTGGTTCGAATGGAGGGAGAATAATGTAAGAAAGCATAAAATTTAGATTCCATGGGGTATAAGGGGATTTCACAGGTGGTCTAAGATGAAATGTACCTTTGAGAAATGCTTTGGATAGTTTGTGTGACATTATGTTCAATCCTTCAAATCCAGGGCGAAAATTAGAGATAGCAGCAAGTTGAACCTGAACTGTTGCTGATGCAGCTCCTTTGTTGAAAATCATGGTCAAGAATTCTAGTATAGAGGCCATAGGGGCTAGGTAGAGATCAATGTTGTTTGAGAGGCCCACATAGAAATGTTTTTTCCCATTTGCTAAGGTATAGCTTCCTCGCAGAGGGTTTATGACAGGATATTAGAATTTGCTTCATCTCATTAGAAAGGTTATGGAACTTAGCTATGCTGGGAATTGGAGCAGCCAAGCTGTCAGCTTTAGGGACTGAAGAAAGGGATGAAGTTCCCCTGACGAGTGCATCAGAAGATCTGGAACTGGGTCCAGACTCCAGGGGTCCTCCAGCTGATAAAGTCGAAGGAAGGGGAACCAAATCTGACAAAGCCAATGAGGGGCTATTAGAATGATGTTCCTTCCCAGGGATTTTGCTTTCTATAGTACTTTGGGTATCAATGGAATTGGTGGGAATGCATAGAGGAGACCCGGAGGCCAATGTTGTACGAGTGCATCCCCTGGGGCTTCTCACGGAGGGGGAATCAGGGCAAAGTAGCTTCTGCATTTTGTGTTCATATGGTTGGCGAAAAGGTTGCAGCAAGGGTGGCCCCACCTGTGAAATATCCTGTCCGCTATTTCTTTCTTGAGGGACCACTCGTTAGGCAACAAAATTGCTCTGCTCAGCTTGTCTGCTATCATGTTGGATTTCCCCGGGATGTGTGTTGCTAACAGAAAGAGCTGGGTGGATGTAGCCCATTGCCACACTCTTAGGGCCTTGCAACAAAGGGGGTAAGACCTGGTTCCTCCCTTGTTTGTTCAAGTACCAGATCACTGACATGTCTGAATCGCAATTGTCCCCAGAGGAAGAGAGTCCTGGAAGTACTGCAATGCTAAAGGTTCTGCTCTCATCTCTAGGACATTGATATGCAGATGTGTCTCTTGATCAGTCCATGTGCCTTGGGCTGTTCTTCCCTGAAAATGAACTGATAATCACAAATAAAACTAATCACGAAAAAGGCGGCAAGCCTCCAGAGACCAAAAAGCACCAAAAATAAGTAAATGGATAAACTCCTTCTTGTCTTAACGTAGGTTTATTAAAAAACAAAACACAACCAATGTTTTCGCCACTGCCAAAGCAGTAGCTTCTTCAGAGATGCAGTACAAAAAAAGGGGCCACAATTTTTAAATGTTTGCTGTTATACGCCCACTGAGTGCGTCACACTACTCCTTAAAAAGGCAGTATTAACATTTAAACAATCAAATAGCGTCTTCTCACTTTATGTTACTACAGTCAACATTGTAGTTGTTTTTAAAAATCGATTACATAAATTTCTCAAAAAGTGTATATATAAAATGTAAGACCAAGGCAATATCATATTTATCAATAGATCTTATACTCTACAACCAGGAAAAATATATGTACAATACCTCAACTTGTCAAATTATTAAAGTATCAAAAAAAGGAAAACATGCTACATATTAATACTTAAATTAATATGAGCAAGAAAAAACGCTACGTATATTAAAAATTAAAAATTACTAATTTTTAAATAAAATACCCCAAAATGGAACTGATCCACACTAAAATACGTATAAGGATCCAAACCTTAATGTATAATATTAATCCTATTATTTCACATGTGTTCTACCTCTTATAACTTCTCAATTTTAAAATGCACGCTATATTACAGTTTTCGTTCAACCCTGGAGGGGAAGCGTCCGTGGTCACTGAGGCCGCTGGTGGGGGTAGAAGAAAAGGACGACCAATCGTGACATGAAGAGAGGTCAACCACCACTGAAGATCCTTTTTGCATGTGTTCGTGATCATTAAAACATGAGACATTAGAAGCTCTTGGTAAGACCATTGACTGAACAGCTGCCATTGCAAGATCCACATGTGCAGGTGACCCAATGGTATGGCTTATATTACGGCTGCCATTGTGCCTAACAATTTTAGTACTTCTGATGCTGGAGTCCTGTTTTTGGATATGATATTGTAGATCTATTGACAGAGTATAAAGACTCTTTCTGCTGGAAGTCTCAAAGTCGTGGTGGTGGTGTCCAATTCTGTTCTGATGTTGTGATGGTGACAAGGCAGATTTTTCCCGAGTTAATTGTAATGCCCAGATGACTGCAGAGTGAAAGAGTGGTGTCCCTGGCTTGTCTGATGCCTGGTAGTGGCGGTGAGGAGCCAATCGTCTAAGTATGGAAATACCTGGAATCCTAAACGTCTTAGGTGATCCATGACCACTGCTATACATTTGAACACCCGGGGGGGGTGGGGGCTGTAGTTAGACCAAAGGACAGGGCTTGAAACTGGTAATGACTTTCTCCCAGTCAGAAGCGCAGATGATCCCTGGATGGTCTGGCCATTTTTATGTGGTAGTACACATCCTGAAGATCTATCGAGCACATCCAATTGTCTTTCGCTAAAAAGGGAAGTATTGACTGAAGCGTGACCATCCGGAACTTCTCTTTCTTGACAGATCTGTTTAATCTGCTGAGGTCCAAAATAGGTCTCCAGTCCTCTGTCTTTTTTGGAACTAAAAAGAATCTTGAGTAAGTTCCGGATCCTATCTGGTCTGCTGGGACTGGTTGGATGACTCTTTTTCTTAGCAACGTTTGGACCTCTATTGTTGCCTGTTCCCTGTAACTGGGTGGAACATCCGGGATTTTTTTTGTCAGTGGAGTGGGTGTAGCGAAAGGAATGAAATATCCTCTGGAAATGATACTTTGTACCCAGTTGTCATTTGTTATTTTGAGCCAGGCGTCTGGAAACAAAGATAAGCGACCCCCAACTGCCTCCAGAGTAGGACAGTCGGGCCTCCTTTCAGGAGTGCTGGTAGGTCTTCCCAAAGAACTGATTTGTGTCACTCTGCTTTTGCGGACCCCCTCTGCTGCGAGGTCGGCGTCTTCCATTATTGCCCCCTCCTCTGCCCCTGGACGGGGGTTCACCATGTGTGTCCTGAAAGGCTCCTTGGGCTTTATGGAACCACATCTTTACTCCCCTTTGACCCTTGGGGTAGGGTCTGGTAGGGGTGGAAAAATGGACTCTGATGGCAGACACAGTCTTTCCTTTCTGCTCACACCTGGTCAAAGTTTCCTTAACTTTGGGCCTAAAAAGGGACGAGCCATCAAAAGGGGTATTTATGAAGGATGACGTAAAGGGCTCCGCGAAGGAACACAAGTGCATCCAGGAGTGTCTCCTAAGAGCAATTCCTGTACCCACTGCCCTGCTCACCCCATCAGCTGCATATGAAATGAGGCGCATGGACGAGTTTACTATAGAATTGAGGGTAGCAAGCTGGGAGGCAACTTTATCTGAAGCTCCTGTAGCTACTGTACCCTGAAGAGTATCTCTGAGCTGTTTTAGGAGAACTCTTTGCGGTCTAGTAAAATGGGTTAGATAGTTGAACGAACGCAGTGCAAAAGTCACTGAACTGTAAGTGCGCTTCTCATATCTATCCATGATCCTAGAATCTCTGTTAGGAGATTGGATAGAGGAGGAAGTTTCTGAAATTTCCTTTTTGGTGGCTGCCGCTACCACAATGGCATCAACTGGCACACCCTTAGTAAGAAAAGATTTGTCCTGGTGGGCAGAAATTAATTTATTAGGCCTCCTGGGGACAGGCTCCATGGTGTCTGGAGACTCCCATGCCCCTTGTGAGACCAGCTACATAAGCTCATCTAAGGGAGGAGAAACCCAAGAAGTGGAGGGCTGAGACCCGAAAGCCTTCAGGAGAAAGTACAGTTGTGTACACTTAACATAAATGTAGATGTTCGAGTGTATTCACTGTTGCATTCATTACATTTGAGTAATCTGCTGGGAGGTTGCCCTCAGTCAGCCTGATTAACAAAGTCTTGGGTCCTGCGTCGGTTGCTGTCAGGTCGTCAGGGGTATAAAACATGCAGCAGACGCCATTTTCATTTCTTGCCCCACATGTCAAGTGCCCCCCCCCCCAAATGGGGAGCAAAAAAAAAAAAAAATATATAGATATATATAGATATATATAGATATATATACACATACATATATATATATATATATATATATATATATATATATATATATATACATGCATGTAATTTAGAACACAAAAAATATACCTCCAAATAAAAGCAAATACACCAAAAAAGACTTTTAAGCATAGTAAAAGAAAGAGGTATAGTCAGAGAAAAACAGGGGGCTGGAGGGTGGGTAACCAGGACTGCAACAGTGAATACACTTGAACATCTACATTTATGGTAAGTGTACACAACTGTACTATGTTCTTCATGTTTCACTGTTGCAGTCATTACATTTGGGTAGAATCCCAAAGCTATGGTTAGGAGGATGGAATTATACAGCATTAGGAAAACGAAAGCGCCTCACTGAGTACCGGCGAACCGGCGACTGGCTTAGGAGCAGCTTCGTCGTCGGTTTTGTACCTCGACGGTCTGTCTTTTTCTTTGCGTTTTTTATGTATTTCGGTAGTCGGATTCCTAACTGACAATATTTCTGGATAGTTAAATCTTGAGCCAAAATATTTTGATGCAAAAATATACTGACGCTTAATAGTGCGTTGATTAAATTTAGCACAAAGCCGACAGCAAGGCACATTGTGGTCAGGGCCTAGGCAAGGAATACAGTACAAATGAAAATCCTTATGAGGTATTTGCTTCCCACAAGTAATACAATTATTAACTTTTACTGACATCGGTAAGGAGCAAGAAAAAGTTTCCCCAACGGGGTACTTAGCTTTAGGTTGAAGACTTTGGTTTTGAAACTTGAAAATGAAAATTTCAGGAGTCGGCCGACCGGCACTTGCGAACTGCTTCTGCTTTGGGTACCGCGTGGCAAGAAAGACTGATGAAAATGGTGTTGGCTGCATGTTTTATACCCCTGACAACCTCATGTCATGGAAGAAGGGACAGCAACCAACGCCGACTGAGGGCAACCTGCCAGCAGATTACCCGAATGCAATGACTGCAACAGTGAAACACGAAGAACATCCAACTCGTCTTCAGTAGGGTTGGTGGACTGCCAGTCACCCCTCTGCCTAAGGATTTCTAATATCTCAGCAAATGACATATCCTCAGAGGGGGACCGTGGGGACCCTTCTGACTCATCCAAGTTGGTATCGGATGTGAGGGACTCTTGTGGGGAGTCTAAAGGCTTCCTCTTACAGATTCTCTTCCTGGGAACCTCATCAGTGGGGGCTTCTGGCGAGGTCTCGGAAGAGCAGAGACCACCCAATGGGGCTTCCTGAGGCTCTGGGTCTCAACGCTTGGCAAGGATCTGTGAAGCAGAAGCAGACACAGGCGCTTTTGGAGAGGAAGTAGCCGGACCTGAAGTTGAAGATGTCTTAGGAGACATAATCCTGCTCATGGCTTTGAAGGCACCTCTGTTCTGATGAGAAGGGATCAACAGATCCGAGGAAACTGTTGATACCCCCCAGCACTGGGACAGTGGGCTCCGAGCCAGAAGTAGGAGCCGAGCTCATCTGAGCCGAAGCCTCGAGAGGCAGAGTCGGAACCGACAAGTCGGCCCGACTATCCTCCCTGGACCCGACCAGAAAGTGTCGGCTCCTAGATTCCTCAATTGGTACTGAGGACATCAGAGTAAATGGAGCTGAGGACACTGGAGCAGGCGTCGGCTACGAAGGCTCAATGATCATCAAGTCTGACTCCTCTGGCTCTGAAGGACCAGCATGGCTCGGAGGAGGAAGCGTAGTAGATGGTAAAAGGGTCTTTGGTTCCGAAGCTGTTTGGGTCGGAGCCGATAAAAATTTAGCAAAGGCCGGTGCCTGTAAAAGCTTCTGCACCACACGATCCACATCCAAATCGGAAAGGCTTACTGAAGACCAAGATGAGTAGATAGAAGGAGGTACAGATTGCATGAGCGTACACTTAGGTACTTCGGATACTGGTTACAGAACCGGGGACCGGCTCCGAAAGGACAAGACGGTCGGCTCTGAGGTCTGTGGAACTGACGTCGAAGGTTGTAGAAGACTTAGAAGACTTTGAGGATTTGCTGGACCTGTCCTGGTCGCTCAAAGCTTCTTGAAAAGATGGTTTAACTAAACCTCTGTTGATTAACTTTCTCTCCTGGAGAACCCTAGAAGAGAAAGAATAACAAATGGAGCAGCTTTGCTGGAGATGCAATGCTCCCAAACAGTAAACTCAATTCACATGACTATCAGTGACAGACATTTTCTGCCCACATTTAGGACATTTCTTAAACCCTGATTTAGGGTGTTTATCTTTATCATAGTCAGCCGTACTGTAACAAACACAATCCCAACAAGGTGCTGTAATGAACTAGACACACCCAAACAAGAAATATCAAACAAGCCCTTTGTAAAACTATGGGCTAAATAGTAATCAGCACACACACACTATATACTATTTATCTAAACTCTAAAGACTAATATGTCAAAACTGTGACAAACAAGTCACTATACAAAGGCACACAACTACAATATAAACTATAATTAAAACACATTCTATACTATTTATCTAAACTTTAAAGATTAAATATATCAAAGCTGGTTTAACAAGGCCTAAAATAAAACAAGGCCAAGAGAGCTAACTACTAGCTAAGAAAAAAGGCACCCCAAGGGAAGGGAGACTACACAATAAGCTATAGGAGCTAATCTAAGTATCTAAAGGTAAATATCAACATTTTTTTCAAGCATTATAATACATTTTCAAGAAAAAGATTTTTTACTGGCCCGAGCTAAGTGAGAACCTCCGATCTATTGCAGCGGCAAACTAGATCTTGGGTAAGTCTAGGTGCATCATGGGATAAGGACTTGGCCTCGAGCTATTTCAAGAACTCGAGCTTTGTAGTAGGCCAACTCGGAGCCGGGGATTGTCTCCGAACCCATCTGTAAGAATGAACGGTGAGATAGAACAACTTCACATCAGAAATTATTAAAGACCAGAAGAAAAATACCAACAATGGTAAGAGAAAACTACCAGTGTTAAGTCAAGGGGAAAGGAAGGAAATAACTATAAGGAAAAGATGATCATATTTTTAAAATAAAGACACTCGAGCTGCAGACCATGTCTGTTCACAATGGTGGCAAACGAGATCTGGGGAATGAGGAGGACCTGCTGCATTATGGAAAAGGAAGGAAGTCAGGACCTTGTAGAATGCACGAGCTGTGAAATAGCGGCTGAGTCAGATCCGAGGATCGGATCCAAACTCATAGGTCAAGAAATGAATGAAAATTGACACCATCAAATCTACCCTCATGGTTACCCAGGTCTCTTATGACAATAACTGTCTGAAGAGAAGTACCATTTATAATTTATGAGGTGGGAACAGCTTTTTTGCCAAATGCTACTACTCTGCACTTTTTTGCATTTACCTTGAGACATTTTTCACAACACTAGGTATGCACATAATCAAGCACTTGCCAGTTCAGCATTAGTGGATGAATGGATAACGGTGCCCCATTCTGTAGTCATCAGCAAACTTGGTCAGCCACACTTTTGGGATACTGGACGGATGTCTTCAAAATAAATGTCAAACAGGAGAGGGTCCAGCTCTGATCCCTGTGATATAACTTCAAGTTCAGAATATCAGCAAGTTTCACAATCTAGAATCTGCTGGACAACCAAATTACAATTCAGTGGATAACCTAGGGATTTACATTAAGTTTTTTTCTTTTTTTTAACAATACAAGTATGGAGAATAGTGTTAAAAGCCTTAGCCAGATCAATATAAGAAGTGTGCACTGAGGGATCACTATCTGCAGCCTCTTTAACAAAGCTTACTATGTTCAGAAGACAGGATTTGCCCTTCACAAACCAAAATGGATTGGCATCTAGGATCAGTTAAAATTGCTTGTGTCTACATAAATTAGTTGCATATAAGGCTGGTAAGGCTGATGGGTCTATAATTGCCAGGATCTCTAGAAGGGCCAGTCCTTGTATACAAAAGTCACAGTGGCTCTTTTCCGGACATCAAGCATAAACGTTGTAGGTAGTCCGAGGTTGAACAGTGAAAGCAGAGGCTCAGACACTGCAGACTTGGCACTGATGAAAATATATCCTAGTATGTTGTCTGGTGCCATGGGAGTATTATTTTTTGTATTTGGCAGAGATTTTAAGACTTCATGCAAGGTAATTTCAAGGAAAACTAAACTTTCTGGGATACTTAGGAAACAATGTGGGCAGGTGGGTTAAAGTTAACACTAAATTTGTCTGCAAATATATTGGCTATATCCTCTGGATTGGAATCTATTTCAGATGAGCTCAGTGCATTGCTGGACATTAATTCTTAATTTCCTGATATAAATGAAGAATGATTTGTAGTTTCCTTTGGTATCGCTAGTGAATATTAAGCTGGTTCTCTGTTTTACATTTTCGAATAGTAATCTTGTTTTTCTTGTTGTCATGCCCTATTGTGGCCCTGAGATAAAGAGATGGAGATTTCTTACATGTTTTCATCACCTTCCCTGTTTTTGTTATACAGTTTATTAATACAGCAGTTCCATCAGAGAGGTTTATTCATTAATTCACTACTACATTTACGATGGATGGGTACTGGCTTTTCTATGCTGTTTAGGTGCCGGTAAATTCTGAGGTCAATGTAGCAGCAGCTGTCTCAGATGGGTCCGCTTGCAGGAGATTCTTGAGAATTATGCACAGCGGAGGATTCTTGAGAATTGCTCTTGAGAATTGTACATATGTCTTCCACAATTTGAAACAGGTCTGCAAATAAATCTATAAGGATGGCAACATTAAGTGGTGGGGTGATACCACGATGCCTAACAGAGAAAATGACTAACCTGTGGTCAGATTTAACCAGGGATGACAATAGCTGGGTTAGAGTACAAGTACAAGCTGAGTTGATAAGGATCACATCAAAGATATTACAGCCTATAGTGGGTAGACTTACATTCTGCTCTAATGTAGTAGCATTAGCAATGTCTAGAAAATGCTCAGCATATCCATTTTTAAAGGTATGTGAGTACCTTCTTGTTTGGGTAATTTAAATCCCCATAACAAGAAGGCCTTTGATTTGACAATGACCCACAATGGTGTCAACTTAATTTCCATGATCTTTAGGTGATGCTGTTGGGGATCTGTATGCAGCAATGAAGTAATAGATTTGTTAACTGTGATTTGGATCTCCAAGTTAAGGTCATGGGTAATTTGATATGAAGTGGTGGCATTTTTGATAAACACAGATACTCCTCCAGAGTTACCAAACAGCATGAAGAAATGAGATGTGTTCAACTTTGGTACAGAGGGTGTGCCATCACTGCACTGAAACCATGCCTGACAGACTGCACAAATATTAATGTGTTTGACATGCAGGAGGGCCTCAAGTTCAGACATCTTTGTATTCAGACACCTAGTACTGAGTAGTGCCACCATGATGTTATCTGAATTGAAGTTTGAGTTTGCTATGTAGGATTGTGTAGTACGGGAAGTGCCTAAAAAAGGGCACTGTGGGGCAGCAAACATTTTATCCACTGTGCAGAAGCCCAGGTATGGGAGGTAAAGACTTCCTGTTTTGCTAGGGATGGCTATATCTACTATCCAATACCATGCTAACATACTGCATCCCCCTGGAATGACACTATTTAGCTAATTGTTAAAACCAATTATCTTGTCTTGGTATCTAGACATCATTCTTCGTGAAAGCAAAATACTACTCAAAATGCTAGCCAGCTACTTTGATAATGCCTGCTTCCTGACAGGCAAGTGCTCCTTCCCTTTCAAAGAGAAGATAAAAAGTTGATCAGGTCTTCTGAAAGAAAAAGTCTTTCTGTACCTTATCTCAACCATCTATGAACACCCAGAAATTAAGCTGTGCAATAAATGTTCATCCAGCATTATGGATATTATGGTAAAAGACTGGCAGTTGAACTGATTAGTTCAAGGACTGGTGGTGATATTTTCTCAGCATGAAACGATCTGGATACTTTCAAATTACAGTTTCTAGCTCAGTGATTCTTCCTCTTGAGGAAAGTGCCATCAAAAGATGAGATGTTAATGAACAGTACTTTAAGTCCACTAAATCTAATGATTCATAGAGAGAAAAAAAACAACTTTTGACATAAATATCAAAAACTAGGGGAAAATGCTGGCCTTTTTGGAGGACTTAAATATAATTTCTTTATGGAACCTTGTAAATGAAGGCTTAGAAGTTATCTTAAGGGAAGCAGGAATATCAGCTGATATTGCAGAGACATATGCTAAAAAAAAACAAAAATTACTTAATTAAAAAAAAAAATGAAAGATTATATAAAAAAATTAAACTGGGAACTTAAAACTTTTTTTTTTCCATTCTGAAAATATTTCACTTCTGAATACTAGACTTTCTAGTAGTTGGCCTTTGGCCTACTGGCTTAGAATAGGATAGGCATATACATCAAAAAAATTCATTTCATGCATAAATCGAAATTATATCTTCAAAGCTGAAAGGATGAGTGACTTCAGGATGGGTGAAGAACAGTGTCATGCTGTTAAGTGTTCTGCCCAGAGACATGATAAGGCAAGTAGGTGCTGATACGCTTAAGTCGAGAAAAAGTACAGTTGTGTCACACTTACAATAAGGGTAGATGTTCAGTAGATCAATGTTATAGTGCTAATCCTTGGGTCTTCCTGCCATACAGAAGCCTGTGACTTGCCTAATTTCCAGAGTCTTGTAATCATCCCTAGCCGAAAGATGTCTGATGACCTATGCTCAGACATCAGGGTATAAGACTGGCATCTTCAAGTTGTTCTTGACAGTGAACAGCAGTCTGATGTCCGAGGACAGCACAATCCTCCTAGATATCAAAAGACTTTTTTTTGGACATCATAGGATCATAGGTGTTTACTAGGCTAACGGCCACAAGGGCCTTTTTAAGCCTAGCCATGCATCCCAAATCTCTGACAAGTTTTGATATCCTTAATAAGTGTAAGAAGGGGTTTGGGAGATAAAACATTTACAAGCTAGGGCCTTGGAGATGAACCATTTGTAGGGTGCCTGTGTCCATCAGAGACATAGGTGCCAAACCAAGGGTGAATTTCCTGTTTCCCATCCAGTTGTCCAGGTTGTACTTGAATTGGGTTAGGAAGGAACTCTTGTTTTACATGGATGGAGAGCCTGTTCCAGAGACAGGGTAATCTCTGGAATACATACCTGTCTCTCCAGCAGATTCTATTTATATCACAGGCAAGCTTTACATCTTTAGAACTGGTAATTCTGGTGCTGTTCTTTTTGCAGATATGTAGGAGGTCCTGTATGTCGGGCATAGATCTCCCCTCCTTATGTGTTAGAGTTAAAGTTAGGGGATGATGGCGGATAAGAACTACCCATCAGAAATACTTTCCTTCTCTCCCTCCCACTGGAATGGCATGGCGGGAGACAGTAGCAGACAAAGGGGTAGGAGGGTTGGAATTTGTACTACAACACTGATCTATTTGAACATCTACAATTCTGGTAAGTGTGACACAACTGCCCTTTATTCTTTGCTGTCAATGTTGCAGTACTGATCCAAGGAAGGACTCCCAAAGCTACTAGCTGGGGGGGGGGGGGTCTGTTGGCCCTTGGCAAATCAGTTTTTGCAGGATGGCAGCTACAAACACTGCCCTAGTCCTGGAGGCTGTGGCTAAATGGCAAGGTTTAGTAAAATACTGGATGGATGTCCACATGGTAGCATTTAGAAAAACCTGTGCAGCAACACCTTTGAGAAAGGCAGTGGTGGCTACACTGTGTCTGCTGGAATGGGCCCTGACATAAGCTTGTACTTGCTTGCCATTATGGGCATAACAGAAGGTAATGTAGTTGGTTATACTCTTAGAGACCGTGTGTTAGGAGACTGGTCTACTCTTTTTACCTTCTGCAAATGCTACCAGTAGTTGGTCTGCTCTGTTAGGGAATTTTGTCTTGTCCTGGTAATATTTGACCTGTCGGTGTAAAATTTGCTTGGCTTTACTCTGTGGGTTAGAGAAGAACAATGGTTAATGAACAGTTTGATATAAGAAGAGATCTGACACTACTTTGGGCATAAAGGAGGGATTAGTTCTAAGGGTTACACTGTCCTTATAGAACACAGTGTATAGTTCCCTGCACATCAGGGCTTGTAGCTCTGAGTGAAGTGATAGCTATGAGCAGGGTGGTCTTCATGTGAGCATCTTCAGGGAAGCAGAAGCTGCTAGCTCTAAAGGTGGTAATGTAATTTCTTCTAAGACATAGTTTAAATCCCAGGTAGCTTCAGGTTTTCTTCTGTGGAGTCTAATATGTATGAAACCTTTAAGAAAACATTTGAGTTGGCTGAGAATAGATGGGAGGAGCAAGTAAAGCAAGCATAGAAAGTTGAAGCATGTACCTTAGCACTGGAATCAGAAACTTCCTGGAGAAATAGTGCTGGCAGGTACTCTAACATTACATTAAAGTTTGCCAGTGAAAAACTAATGTCTTTGTCCTTGCAACAGAGAGAGAACTTTTTCCCTTTGAATAAGCATGACTTGCTGGTATTCAGTTTTCATGCCTTTCTCATGATAGATAGCACTTCTGTAGAACAAGTTGCAGTATTTGGAGCCAGAAACCAATCCTCCACCTGTTAGTCAAGGGTGCTCAGGTGAGGATGAATGACAGACCCCTTTAGCTGGGAGAGTAGTCTATCACTCGTGGGAGAATAAGAAGTTATGCACTCACCATAACGTTCCATGTTTGTTGTCTATCTCACCTTTATTCATTGCTGGTTGGGTTCAGAAATGAGAAATAGTTCCGACTCGGCCTATACAAAAGTTCAAGGACTTCCACCAGCTCGTGGCTACACCCTATCTCATCATGCTCTAGGAAGATTACCCAGATCTTGTTTGCAGATACTATAGTCACTGTCTCTAAACATATAACTATGTCCAAACAGGACTAAAGAAGAGATTCAGAGAACATTAAGTTCCAATTAGAAAGAGACCACATGATCCTCCAGGTGAGAAGGTTGGGGGAAGGAGGGTGGGATGAAAGAATGAAAACAAGATGGACAACAAACATCGAACGTTAATGTGAGTGCATAACTTCTCAATGTTATGTTGTCATATTTTGCCTTCATTCATTGGCCAAATCAACTTTGTAATGAGTGATAAAGGTATGAGGCTTTACCCACGTTGCTGCTGCTGCACAAACTGAATCCATAGGTAGCCTTGCCTGAAAGTTTGCTGATGAGTTTGCTATAGCTCTTGTGGAGTGGCCCTTCACTTTCCCTGGAAGCTTTCTATTCTGAGATTTGTATGTGAAAGTTATACAGTCTGTAAGCCGCTTGGAAAGTGTGACCTTTGATATGGGGCACCCTTCTTTTTATCTGGGAAGGATACAAACAGTTGGATTTTCTGAACTCCTTTGTTCTATGCAGATAGAAATGTAAAGTACAGTTTTGTACCTACCATAAATGTAGATGTTCGAGTATATACCCTGCTGCAGTCATCACACTTGGGTTATCCTGCCATCAGGCGGTCCCACAGTCGGCCTGAATTCCAAAGTCTTGGTCCGGCGTCGGTTGCTGTCGCTTCATCCCTGACGTCAGTGCTCCAGGAGTATATAAGAGGCATCCAACGCCATTTTCTTCAGTTTTTCTTGCCCCAGATGTCAGGTGCCCCCCCCCCCCCCCCAAAAAGGTGGTCAGTAGATAGTACCAATAATAAAAGTTTAGCACAAACAAAACATCCCTCCAGCTATAAGCAAATACACCACAAAGGTTGTATCAGAATTTAAGGTACTGAAAGGTTTTAGATAGGTCACAGGGGATGGAGGGAGGGTAACCTGGACTGCAGCAGGGTATACACTCGAACATCTACATTTATGGTAGGTACAAAACTGTACTATGTTCACCGTGTTACCCTGCTGCAGTCATCACACTTGGGTAGAATCCCAAAGTTAAGGATGGGAGGTGGAGTCAAACAGGATTAGAGGAGGCGAGAAGGCCCTGCAAAACTGCAGTGGCGAAGCCAGCTCTAGTCTTAGAGTAAAGTGGCAAGTGATAGTGTTTGGAGAAGGTGTGTACTGAACTCCAAGTTACAGCTTCCAGAATATCCTTGGTTGGCACCCCCCCTGAGGAAGGCTGTAGATGTAGCTGCTGCCCTGGTAGAGTAGAGCCTTATGCTAGCAGGGACTGGTTTTCCATGGCGGGTGTAGCAAATACGTATGCAATGTCCTATCCATTTGGAAATGGTCTATTTTGAGATAGCCTTTCCTTGTGATGCTGTAGCATAGGATACAAAAAGCTGGTCAGATTTTCTGAAGACCTTAGTTTTATCCAAGTAGTAGCGTAGCTGCCTGTGAATGTCCAAGGAATGCAGGAGTCTTTCTCCTTTGTTCTGTGGATTTGAAAAGGTGGGTAAATGGATGGTTTGATTTAGAGCCACACTGGATACAACCTTAGGCATAAAGGAGGGATTAGTTCGTAGAGAAACTCTGTCTTGATGAAAAATGAGGAAAGGCTCTACTGCCATTAGTGCCTGGAGCTCTGAAACTCTTCTGGCTGAAGTAATTGCTAGCAGCAGGGCTGTCTTCCATGATATAAACTTTAAGTCAGCTGAGAAAGCTGGCTCAAAAGGAGGTAGTGTAAGTTTTTCCAGAACAAAATTGAGGTCCCAAGTTGGTGTTGGTGCTCTCCTGGGAGGCCTAATGTTTTTGGCCCCTCTGAGAAACTGCCTTAGAAGTGGATGTGAAAATAAGGGAGGATCCGTGTTGTAGTTAGCTGAAACAGCTGAAGCGTGGATTTTAATAGATGAAAAAGAAAGCCCTTTGTGTAACATCTCAGTTAGATATTGTAGAATCTGAGGTATGTCGGGCTGAAGGGTATTTTGGCCTTTAGCTTGGTTCCAGGCGCAAAACCTTTTCCATTTGTCTGAGTAGGCTTTCCTGGTGCTGGGCCTCCTGGCCTCCAGAATAACATCCATAACAGCTTGTGAAAGAGGAGCTGGCTGGTTGCTTAGGTGATTTGCCATGCAGCCAAATTTAAGGTTTTGAGCTGGCTGTGTAGAATCTGACTGTCTTGCTGTGTGAGAGGATGAGTAATTTGTGGTAAAATCCATGGTGGGCCCTGGGCCATATTCCTTAATAGTGGGTACCAGTGCTGGTGTGGCCAGTCTGGGGTAATGAGTATCATTTGGGGTCTCTCCATCCTGACTTTCTGCAGCACCTTTGTGAGAAGGAGCAATGGAGGGAAAGCATATACTGTCAGCATTTTCCAACTGAATGAGAGTGCGTCCACTTTCCAAGCTTGATGGCGAAATGTCCTTGTGCAAAATTTTGGAAGCTGATAGTTTTGGGGGCTGGCAAACAGGTCTATGTCTGGGAGCCCCCATTTTTGAGTTATCATTGCAAATACTTGTGGATCCAGTTTCCACTCGTGGGGATCCTTGATGTTTCTGCTTAGGTCGTCTGCCAATGTGTTCTTTTTTCCTGGCAGGAATTGAGCTTGTAATTGACCTTGGTAAGCCAGTGCTGTGTTCCACAAGGTCATTGCTTGCCTGCATAGAGGGTGGGAGTGTTACCCCCTTGTTTGTTTATGTACAACATTACTGTGGTGTTGTCTATCTTTATTATAAGCTGTCCTGGATGTAAGAGGCCCTTGAAGGCTGTCAGGGCATTCTGTACAGCGAGCATTTCTTTTTGATTGATGTGCAGATTTCTTTGATCTGCAATCCATATGCCTTGAATGCACCGTCCTGCCATGTGTGCCCCCCAGGCATAGTCCAATGCATCTGTTGTCATAATTTGCCTGGCTGGGGGTAAGGTGAAAGGCTGACCCTTGCTGAGGTGACATGCCTGTGATCACCATAGAAACTCCTGTTGAAGGCAGGGAATGAGAGGTATAATTGTTAATAGCTGTGGTTGTGTTGAGTCCATACGCTTTTTAGGTACCATTGTAATTTCCTCATATGCAGTTTTGTAAATTGTATTAGTAGTATGCAAGATGTCATGAAGCCCAAGGCCTGCATAATTTTTCTTGCAGGGAGTTGGGTCTTTGTTGCCATTGTTTTGAAGTATTGAGTTAGTTGCAGTTGTTTGCCTGGCGTCAGATAAACCATCTGGGCCATTGTATTCAAGCTGGCACCCAGGAATGTCATATTTTGTGAGGGCACTAGTTTTGATTTCTTTTCGTTTACTGTTTACCCTAGGCAACTTAAAAGGTGTTTTACAAAAGCCAGATGTTGTAAGAGAATGTCCTTGCTTTCTGCTTGGATGAGGCAGTCATCCAGGTATGGGTATATCTGAATTCCTCTTTGTCTGCAGTATGCAATTACTGTTGCCAGGCATTTTGTGAAGACCCTGGGCACAGAAGATAAGCCAAAGGGCAGTGCAGAGAATTGGTAATGGGTTAAACCTGCAATGAAACGGAGGTATCTTCTGCAATTTTGTCTGATAGGGACATGCAGGTATGCCTCCTTGAGGTCCAATGTTACTAGCCAAGCTTTCTTGCCCAATATGGGAAGAAGCTGCTGTAGTGTTAGCATCTTGAATTTGGGTACTTGCAAGAAGGTATTTAGAATTGAAAGGTCCAGTATGGGTCTCCAAGCATTGTCCTTTCTGGGGACTAGAAAGAGCCTTGAGTAAAATCCTTGGCCTTGCTCCTGTGTAGGTACCAGTTGAATGGCTCTCATGTCCATGAGAGCTGTAATTTGTTTTTGTGCCTCTGCCCATTGATTTTGTGGCAGGTCTGGCATTCCTTTTATCCTTGGCAAGGTGTGGAAATGGAATCTGTATCCTTGTGAGATAATGTCTAGGACCCATTTGTCCTTTGTGACGATGCACCAGTTGTCTGCAAAAAGTGCTAATTTTCCTCCCAAGGGAGCTGCCAAGAGAGTTTTGCTTGGCAGTTTGAGTTTTAAGTCATTGTGTTTGTCTTCTAGTAGTTTGGGACCTGTCTTCTCCTCCCTTCTGTGTTGCAGTGCCCCATTGGCGAGGTTTGTAAGGGGTTTGTGCTTGTCCTCTGCCTCTTGGGCGCCAGTACTTACCCCTCTATGGTCTGTCAGAAGCTGGAAAGGACCAATTTTTTGTTGGCCAATTTCTGCTGAAGCGTGGGGGCTGTACCTGTAAGAAATCTTTGACCGTCTGCATAGATTTTGCCTTATCCTCCATTTTCTTTAAAACCTCTTCTGCTTTAACCCCAAATAAGACATCCTGTTGTAACTTTGCTTTAACATGATCAGGCAGAGTTTGTTCCTTTAACCAAGCATGCCTACGTATAACAGACCCAGTAACAGCTGCTCTACAGGAAGCTTCCAAGGAATCAAATCCACATTGTAAAGTATGTTTGCCCACCTGTTCAGCTGCATGCAACAAATCCTGCATTTCCTTGAATTCAGACTGTTGAGGGTGTGTGCTCATCTTTTGTTTTATTTGAGACATTAGGAATTGCTGGTATTTAAGCATGTGAAATTGACAATTTAGTGCTCTCATAGCTAGAGTAGCTGAGGTGTAAACCTTCTTCCCCCGCCTATCTAGTGCTCTGGAGTCCCTTTCAGAGGGTATAGGATTTTTGGCCATATAAGCCTTAGCCCCTTTGGGACCCTGGGAGATTGTCTCTGGATCAGCAACAGGGCTTTTGTAAAGGAATTTGTGTGAGTCAGGCACTCTATAGTATCTATCTGGTTTGGCTGGAGCAGGAGGCAGAGAATCTGTATTTAGACTAGATTCTAAGTAAACATCATCCACAATGTCTAAAACTGGGGAGATAGCAAGTGGTCTGTGCTGGGGGAGTAAAAGAAACTCTCAGAGCCTTTTCTTTGAGTCGGAGTAGTCCTGACCTTCCCAGTGGAAATGTTCCCTCATGGTATGTAAGGTTTCCCCAAAGGAATAATCTTCAGGGGGAGAAGCTGAGGGAATGGAATCTTCAGCATCAGAATCTTCATAAGGGGGAAAGGAGAAATCCTGTTCCTCAGAGGAGCCTGAGGAAATAGACACTTGATCAGAGGAGGCATAATCCTTCTCTTGTCTAGGCCTTTTGTCGGGGGGGGGGTTGGTTGGGAACCCCTGATTAAAGAAATCAAATCTTCAGCCATTTTAAGCATCTGTTTCTTAGGCATGGGGCCTTGAACTGGAGACTGAAGTGCAGTCTTTTTTGGTTTTAGAGGAGTCTTAAGCTTAGCATAAGATTTTATGGTGAGAGTAGTCAGTCTGAAGACACCTTCTGAAACCGAAGGTGTTTCTACAGCACCGGCTTCTCCTTCTGCAATGTCATCAGTAGGGCCTAAAGAAAATGGCTGCATCGGCCTAGAACTCTCTGCTAGAGAATCCAAAGCAGTCTGGGGTTCCAATTCTCCGGTAGCCAGGGGCTGCGTAGGCGCCTCACTGAAAACCGCAGAACCGGCGACTGGCCCAGCTGAGGCCTCGGAGTTTGGCTTGGATCTAGGCTGCCTGTCTTTATCTTTGCGTTTTTTATGAACGCCGGTAGTCGGTTGCTCAGACGGCATAGTGTAATTAAATTTCCTACCGAAGTGGTGTCACTTTATAGTTCGCTTATTGAACCTAGCACAAAACCGACAACCAGTGATGTCGTAGTCTGAGCCTAGGCAAGGTATACAATAAGAATGAAAGTCCTTATGAGGTATTTGCTTCCCACAAGAAATACAATTGCTAACTTTTTCTGACATTGGACTGAGGCAAGAAAAGGTTCTCCAATGGGGTACTTAGCTTTGAAGACTTCGGACTGAAACTCGATTCGAAAATTTCAGGTGTCAGCCGACTGGCACTTGCGAACTGCTTCTGCTTCGGGCACCGCACGGCAAGAAAGACTGAAGAAAATAGCGTCAGATGCCTCTTATATACCCCTGGCGCACTGACGTCAGAGAAGAAGCGACAGCAACCGACGCCAGACCAAGACTTTGGAATTCAGGCCGACTATGGGACCGCCTGACAGCAGGATAACCCAAGTGTGATGACTGCAGCAGGGTAATACGATGAACATCTGTCTGTGTACGTCTATTTGGTGTAGTTTGTACTCTGACTTGTTGCCATAGTTTGGAAAAAAGACAGGTAAGTCAATCGATATTTTTAAATTTGCTTCTGAACATACTTTTGGGAGGAATGAAGGGTTAGTTCACAGGCAAACTCTATCCTTCTGAAAGATAATGTAAGGGGGATGTACTGATAATGCCTGAAGTTCTGATACCCGTCTAGCAGATGTAATGGCTATCAAGAAGGTTGTCTTCCAGGTTAAAAACTTTAATTCACATGATGATGCAGGTTCAAAGCGGGGAAGGATCAAGGTGGCTAAAACAAAGTTTAGATCCCATGCCGCTGGTGGTTCTTTTATTGGAGGTCTAAGTAAGAAAGTACCTTTCAAGAATCCCATTTCTCTGATATGATAGTTTGATATAGCAGCTAATTGAACTCGAATAGTAGCTGCAGCTGCACCTTCATCAAAAAGCTTCGCTAGAAAATCTAATACAGCTGTTACAGGTGCAGTAAAAGGATCAATGTGGTTGTTGAAAGCCCAACAGGAAAATCTTCTCCATTTGCTAGAATACAATTTTCTGGTTGAGGCCTTATGAGACAAAATCAAAATATGTTTTACTGCAGGGGAAATATCTGAAAACCTGACTATGTGTGGAACTGGAGCAGCCAAGCTGTCAATTTGAGGGTTTGAATTGATGGATGGAGTGTCCCTGATGGATGAGTCAGGAGGTCGAGAACTGGGTCCAGAATCCATGGCTCTTCTAGGAGATGGGGCCATAGGAAGGGGAACCAAATGTGAAGAGTCAGGTATGGGGCAATGAGTATCAAATTGCTTCTCAATGTGCTGGCTTTCCTGAAGGACTTTGGGGATCAAGGGGAATGGGGGAAGGGCGTAGAGGAGACCCGGGGGTCAATCATGTACGAGTGAGTCCCTTAGTAACTCCCCCGGTGTGGGGATCAGGGCAAAATAGCTGCTGCACTTGGCATTCATGGATGTAGCAAAAAGACTGCAGCAAGACTGGCCCCACTTTTTGAAGATATTCTCCGCTATCTCTGGTTTTAAGGACCACTCGTGAGGCATCAGAATAGCTCTGCTGAGTTTGACCACTATCATGCTGGATTTCCCTGGGATGTGTGTTGCAGTCACAAAACGTTGGGAAGAGACTGCCCATTGCCATACTCTCTGGGCCTCTCGACATAGGGAGTAAGATTTGGTTCCTCCTTGTTTGTTTATGTACCACACCACTGACATGTTGTCTGTCTGAATTGCAATTGTTCCAAGTGGAAGGGAGTCCTAGAATACTTGCAATGCCAAAAGCACCTCTCTCATCTCTAGGATGTTGATATGCAAGTGGTTCTCGTGTTCCTGCCAAACACCTTGGACAGTCTTTCCCAGATAATGCCCCCCCCAATCTGGCTGAGGCAATGTTACAATTGCCTCATGTACTGAACAACCTCTCCTCCTCCCATGAAACAAGGCTAAATACATGCAGAGATGTTACTATTGCCTCCCCATGAGGACAGACAACCCTCCTCCACCCATGACCTTAGAGTACAGTGTGGACTCACTGGGACCACACAAGGACATAGTCTCATATGCCGACACCAACATCACAACCCACAAATCTACACAAAAACACAGCAGACATCCAAACGGCATCAAAATCTCACAACAACACACAAAAACAGCACCCCAAACCAGAAGACACAAAACATGCACCACATCAAAATACACACAAAACAAACACCACCTCAGAGTCCACCACAGTCACAGAGTCCTACACACACACAACCACACACACCACCACAGCGCCAGACTGACAAACACCAGACCAAACACACTCAGACCACCAAACCAGACACACTGACGCCAGGTCACCTAATGGAACAGTCGTCCTGACACAGATGCCACACACAGTCGGAGAAGGGGCGCCAGTAAGCCCAAAGCACTCAGGTCTCTCAACACCAGGTACAAATCACCAGGTCCTGAACATGATCTGAGTGGGAGTAGCCCACTCAGGGAAAGGTCCCTGAGAGACATGCAGATGTAGGCCGCATGAATGATGACACAATAGGGAGAGGCAGGTCAGAGCCCAGGCCATGTAGCACCCTGACAAGATTCAAGATGGATCATCAGCTGGTCACTTAGGATGAGGCCAAGACGTTCCTTGATCATGACATGGAAGCAGTTTTGGCTTATGATGACTTTCTCAGGACGAGGGGATGGGACAAGCTGCTGTCCCTTGCCCCACACTGCACGAGCTCGACCTCCACAATGCCTTTTATAGTGCCCCCCACCCTAAGATAGGCATAAAGCAAAGGCCACCCTAGAACAAAATAAGGCAAAAAACTAAAATCAAAAAAAACAAAACTCAGGGTAAGAAATCTCAAAGCAAACGCTAAAAGGAATCTCATGCAATGCTATAAAGTGATGTCTTGGCAGTTCAGGATGTCTGTGCAGTGCTCAGAACCTAAGTCAACCCCAGCACTACCAGAGTAAACACCACATCATCGAGAGTTCCACCTCCCCCAGTTCTTTCACATCACCCAACCACACGGGGTATCCATAGGGTCTGTGCACACACCAGAAAGGAGGGGTGCAACCATGAGCATCTTTTCACCATCCGGGTTTTTAACCCATTGAATTCTGTTACCTCAGAACCATAGGGAGGACATCCCAAAAATGGTAAATATAGGAAAAACAGAGGATAAAATCTCAGCAAAACAATATCGGCCCTCACAAACACCGGAACACCATATGACCAAACACAAACAAATTAGGACTTAATGAACCAAACCTACTCATAATACCTCACAAACTCAAACTCCTGGAATTCATACACCTAGCCCTCTGAAAACACAAAAGGAGAACACACCACAATCATCAAGAAACATACTCACATACACAATCGGAACTACCAGTCTCACGATCCATCAGAGCACAAACAAGCACTCTCTCCTCATCACTCCATCACAATACCACACCAGCCTCAGAGGTGAATTCCCCAAGAGTGCTGGAGGTCCTCATCCCACCAGTACCGAAAATAAAAAGACCACAGTAAAGAACTCAAACTTAAAGAAAGCCGACTCTCTACTTCAAGGAGGTAAACTGAAAGCCCAACCACTAGCCAGCGACCAGTCAAATAAAACAATCAAACCACAACTACAAAAAGCAACTGCAAGATAAGGCAGCACAAGCAGTCAAGGCAATCCCAAACAAAAAACAAAGCCCAGTCTGGTGGAGAAAGAGTGCCCAGCGGCAAACCATACAACAAAAGGAACAACAAAATACAAAAAAGATAAGAGCAAAAAAATAAAGAAAAAAACAATCACTATAAGTAAAAACATAAAAAAGCATAAAAAAATAAGAGCAATAAAAAAAAACAAAAGCAAAGCAAAAAAGCAGAAAAAAAGACTCAAAAGACAATCATAAGGCCTTCTTTGAAACCTGGGAGGAAACTCCCAGAAACTCTCAGAACTAGTTCAAAAAATGAAATGAACTGATTGAAGATTGACAGCCCAGATAGACACTGCCAACATACTTGCAGACAACTGATCCCCCTCTCCCAAAGGGACCCCTAAAAAATCTGATTACTGATCCTACAGACACCAAGCCCCAAAAGCAAACATCTCTCTCCAAGCAACTCCTCTGACAAACTGCTCTCCCCAGGTCTGTCCCCGTGCCATGGCTAAACCTGGCCAAGGAGGAGGTGAACTCAAGGACAGCTCAGACAGGACTAAACCATCCACTGGACAGCTGAGTAATCCAGGTCCAGTGTCCCTGAAACTGCGACACCAATTAGTGGCACACAAACCTGTGCTGTCATTACCCAGGATGACCCTGGCTGCATAGCCAAATAAGCTGCCAGGACCAAAGAGATGGAGACCATGGGAAATTTGGTGGCCCTCAAGGATAAGATCCTGCCTAGCTTAATCCATCCATTTTTGGCTTTGTCAAAGTCAAATCAGAGCTTGAAAACTTCCTTGACTTTTCCAAACTTTTGAAACAGTCACCAAAGCCACTGATGAGAAGGCAGTCAATAGAAACTCATCTGGCTGAATCTACATCTACATCATATCACTCTAAAATACATCCCAAAAACTCACAAGTAAATGTTAACCCATACATCACAAGATGGGTTGCCAACTGGCCATGGACAGGCATCACAGGGTCAGAGTTGCTGGAAGCCATGTCAGACTCAAAGCCTGTCACAGAGTATGTCAGGGGCCTGCTCCAACTGGGTTTGGCATCTACTGGCATCTACTTTTCAAAACAAGCAACAAACTGAGGGTCTGGCTGCTGACAAAGTTTGCAGATGACTGCAATAGGGAGAGCATAGAAAACACATCTGACACAGATATCCTTCAGAAGGGTCTCACAGAAACTAACCCAGAAGGGCAGCAGCAGCCATCAAGTTATATGCCAAAAGCCATGGCCCCATAGGCCTAAGAAAAAAAAAATAGGTTACCCTAAATAAAACAAGGTGTGGCAATCACAGAAACAAGGTGAGGTGGGACTGGACACAGAGCACAGAAGAGGTGTAGTCTGTCATGGACCCAGGTTGATAGTAGGGTAGAATATCAACATGAAAATTCAGTACCTAGAGAGCTGACTAGGATTCTCATCTATTCTAAGAGGTCTCAGTCTCCCTATACTCATCACTCAGATCATGACTGATTTGAGTACAATGCCCCATTTGGAATGTATCTGACCCCCGGCACATCTGCAGCTCAGGAAGGCCACAAGCAGCCAAAAAAAAAAGGATAAAAGTTCCTCACCAAAAGGATAAACTTGTGACCTGCTGGCCTGAAGGGCTCAGCTGAAAGACGCTTGTCTCAGAGGTGACCTTTTGCCTAACATACCACACACCATCAATAACAGATTTGATGAAAATGAACTCAAAAATCTAGAAAAAATCTAGAGCCACAAAAGGGCAGGAGGCAGGAGAAACACGGGCAGGATTATTAACAGGACGAGGGGAGGGGATTAATCACCCAAAGACTCCTATGCTGCTGTGAAGAAAAATAATCGGTATAGAGAAAAGCCTGGCCTTGTTTGGCCTTGTTCAGAGACCAATGGGTGAAATCGGTGGGAGATCGCAGATATACCCCAGGGATTACCTCTCAGTGTCACTGCTCAGAGCACAGCAAAATAAAATAATGGGTATAGTTCCCCAAGGGGGTGGGTGTAAACAAAAACAAACTATGGGGGGCTTGTAAAATGCCCTCGGGGCATAGAAGCCTAGTATGAACCTATGAACCTATGGAAGTGTCCACGGTCACTGTAGCTACAGGTTGCAGAAGGATGGACGGTCGGCCTAAAGTTACTTGAGTGGAGTGAAACCACCAGCACAGATCTTTCTTGCAGGATTCTGCTATAATAATTTTGTGAGACATGGGCAGCTCCTGTATGGACCACTGGGTGAAGAGTAGCCACTGAAGAATCCTCATGTGTAGACGAGCTAAAGGTATTAGGGATATTGCTGCCGCCATGGTACCCAACACTTTTAAATTACCCTCGCTTGCACTTTTTTCTTGGTCAAAAGGTGTTCGACTTGATGACGTAAGGTGTGAATCCTATCGGGAGGAAGTTTGGCCAACATTTGTCTTGTATCCAAGTCTGCACCTATAAAGACGATACGTTGTGATGGCAATCCTATGCAACTTTTTTGAAATTTATCGTGATGCCTAGCTGAGAGCAAAGATGAATGGTGGTGTCTCTCGCTCTTGTTAGTAGATGCTTGGTGGTGGCGGTTAGGAGCAAGTTGTTTTAAGTACAGAAACACTCAGAATCCTAGATGCCTCAAGTGAGCTGTAACACAAAGGAGAAAGGGGGAGCCACCACGGACCCCGGGAACTACTGGCCCATTAGCCTGACAAGCCTGATCTGCAAGGCTATGGAACGTATCATCATGGAACTTATAAACAATGACACTGGTAATCTCCAAACTCTGGACCCAACCCAGTTCGGGTTTGTAAAAGGTAGATCATGTCTCCTAAACCTGACAGACTTCTTTGAAGTGGTCACCAAAGCCGTAGATGACGGTAAGGTGGTTCACACAGCCTATCTAGATCTCGCCAAGGCTTTCGACATCACCCCCTACTCTGGAATTATAGATAAACTCACTAAACTAGGTATAAATCCCTATGTCACAAGATGGGTTGCCAACTGGCTCACTGACAGTACCCACACTGTGAAAGTAGCAGACTCTATCCAACTTCAGACCAGTGACAAGTGGAGTACCACAGGGTTCAGTCCTAGGTCCTCTCCTCTTTGGTATCTACTTCTCTGAAATACAGGCTAACACAGAAGGTCTTTGGCTAACAAAGTTCGCAGATGACTGCAAACTAGGAGTCATAATCAAAACTCCCAACAATGTGGATATCCTACAAAAGGGCCTCTCTGAGACAGATGCCTGGTGTCAAAGCCATGGCCTCAAGCTCAATGCCAAAAAGTTCATTGTCATACCTTTTGGTAAAAACTCTGTACACATGAACTACCACACAGGCGGTAGTCTACTTAACACCGAAAGTGTGATAGGAGACCTTGGGACACAGGTGGACAGTAGTCTCTCCTTTGATAATCACATCCCCACAGTAGTCAGAAATCCTTCTATGTGGCACACCTCATCACAAAAGGTTTCTCATCCAGGAAAAAAGAGGTCATTGCTCCCCTCTACTCATCACTCATTAGACCCATTACAGAGTACAACGCCTCTTTTGGTATGTGCCTCACAAGACATACAACTGGAAAGGCCACAGAAATACCTCACAAAGAGGATTACCGGCCTCAAACAGATGCCCTACGCAGACCATCTCAAAAAACTCCAGCTTTACTCTTGTCGCATATCGCCTATTCAGAGGTGATCTCTGCCTAACACACAAAGCTATGGCAAACCCAGAGCTGTTAGACATGCTCCACTTAAAGAAATCCCAATCCCTCCAAGCTACACGCTCTAGGGACCTAAACCTTGTCACCACAATAAACAGAACATGCTGGAGGAATAGATTCCTGTCCCAGAGACTTCCCATACTCTGGAACAAACTACCTACCTGTATCAAACAAAACTCCTTATTAGCAGTCTTCAAGAAAAATCTTGATGATTGGATGGGAGGTAGGAAATTCATCACTTCTGTGGCTCTGCTTGACAGGGGCACAGGAAAATCATTTTCTTGGGTGGCAAAAGCCAGGGTACCATTTGGCTATGCCTATATAGGCCCTAGGTCCAATAGCCTAGCACCTACCTATGGACCTATGAACTACTGCCATGCATTTGGTGAACACGCTGGGGGCTGTATTGAGACCAAAGGGCAGGGCTCGAAACTGGTAGCGACTGGCTCCCAGCCGTAAGTGCAAATGTCTCCTGGATCGTCTGTCCATTTTTATGTCGTAGTATGCATCCTGAAGATCTATCGAGCACATCCAACTGTCTTTCCCAAAAAAGGGAGTATCGACTGCAGTATCACCATCCGGAACTTTGATTGCTTGATGGATTTGTTTAGTCTGCTGAGATCCAGAATGGGCCTGTCTTTTTAGAACTAAAAAAACCTTGAGTAAGTGCCGGATCCAATTTGTTCTGCTGAGACATTTTGGATGACTTTTTTTCTACCAACTGTTGTACCTCTAGAGTTGCATGATCCCTTTGACTGGGTGGAACATCTGGGACTGATTTTCTTTCTAAGGGGGAGGGTATGTAATAACCTCTATATATGATAGTTTGAACTCATTTGTCTTTTGTTATTTCTAGCCAGGTGTTTGGGTAGAATGACAAGCAACCCCCGACTGCCTACCAGAGATGGACAGATGGGGCTCCTCTCAGGAGCGCTGAAAGGGTTTACCAAGGAAGGAATCCCTGTCACCCTGGTTTTGCGGATCACCTCTGCCATGTGGTCGGCATCTTCCATTGTTAGCGCCCTCTCTGCCCCTGGGGGAAGGACTGCCACGTGCATCTGGGGAAGCTCTCTGGGACTTACGGAACCACATTTTTCCCCCTTCTGACCTTTGGGATAAGGTCTGATAGGGAGGGAGAAATGGACTCCAATGGCAGAAAGAGTCTTTCCCTCCTGTTCGCCCCTGGTTAGACTTTCTTTAACTTTTGGCCCGAACAAGAACGACCCGTCAAAATAAGTGTTAGTAAAGGAAGACTTAAAGGGTTCTGCGAAATCACATAAGCGCATCCAGGAATGCCCCCCTAAGGAATTAATTGCACTCACTGCCCTATTCGTTCCATCCGCTGCGTAGGAAATGAGTCACATGGAAGAGTTCACCACAGAGTTTAAGGTGGACAGTTGGGATAAAATCTTGTCCAAAACCCCCACTGCAACAGAACCTTGGAGGGTATATCTTAGCTCCTTCAGGAGATCCCTCTAAAGCCTAGTGAAATGAGTCAGGTAGTTCAATGACCTTAGTGCAAAGGAAGCTGAAGAAAACATGGGCTTTCTGTATCTGTCCATTGTTCGAGACTCTTTGCTCAGTGGATGGGCAGATGAGGATGTCTCAGACAATTCCTTCTTGGTGGCTGCCGCCACCACCATAGCATCTACCAGGACACCTTTACTGAGGAATTCCTTATCTGAGGGGACAGTGATTAACTTATTTGTCCTCCTAGGAACAGGTTCCACTGAATCCAGAGAGTCCCACTCCTTCCAACTGACTATGTTCATGAGTTGGTCGAAGGGCAAAGACACCCAAGAGGTGGAAGGGCAAGACCCCTTTCAGCCACCTCTCTGTTTAAGGATCTCTATGATGTCTGCAAAGGAGACATCCTCAGAGGGTGACCGTGGGAACCCTTCTGGCTCATGGAGGTCCATGCCTGAAGTGATGGATACCTCAGGGGAGTCTAAGTGCTTCCTCTTGCATAATCTCTTCAGTAGAATCTCCTCAGAGAGGTACAATGGAGAGGTTTTGGAAGAGATTGCTTCACCAATGGGGCATCCTCGGGCTTCGGGTCTCCACGCCTTGGTGGAAGCAATGGCACTGAGGCAGACACTGGCACTTTAGGGGCAAGAGTACTTGGAACTGAGAGAGGAGCAGTCTGAGGTGACAGCACTCTCCTCATCATGTCAAAAGCTCCCTGGCCCTGATCCGAGGAGACCCCTGGCTCTGAGGACCCAGAGGACCTCCTCTGGACCAAGGCGGTCGGCTCCGAGGCTGGCGCAGGCACCACACTCACCAGCGCCAAAGCCCCAAGAGGTAGATTCAGATCAGAAAATTGTCCTACCCGACTCTCCTCACCTGGCTTGATGGGAGAATGTCGGTTCCTAGACCCCTCAAATGCCGATGGAACCGAAGAAGTCAGAGTAGTAGTCAGGTCTGAAGATCCCAGAGCAGGTCTCCGCACCGACGATTCTGCTGCAATCGGATCCAGGCACTCGGGCTCCGAAACCCCAACATGGGTCGGAGGAGAAATCAATGAAGGGGAAGTGATATTTGTCAGCTCCGAATCCCTCTGGGTCAGAGTTGACAGTATCCCGGCCAGCGCCAGTGTCCATAAAAGCCTCTTTACCACATGTTCCACATTGTCGTCTGAAAGGCTTCTGGAGGACTGAGAGGACAGGGTCGGAGACCTCACTGGCTGCAGCAAAGGAGATAGCAGCACTGGGGGTGACTGGTTCCAATACAGGGGACCGGCTCCAAAACTGAAACTCTGTCAGCCCCGAAATTAGAGAAGCAGGAGCCAAAGAGAGGGATTTTTCGGGCCTGAAAGCTTTTAGGTCTGAAGGTGATTCTTTGGCAAGTTTTTTCATTGGCTCCGAATGTGGATCAGTAGAGGATGTTCTCTTCCCCGATTTTTCAGATCTAGCAAAAGAAAATTTTTGACTAGTTTTTGAGGAACTCTGACTTCCTTTTACAGCCTCTGAAAACAGTGTCTTTAATAAGCCTTGCACTATCTATTTGTTCTTTCTTTCTTTCCATCAACACCATGGAACTAAAAGCATGACAGAAGGAACATGATTCCTGTAAATGGACAGCACCTACACAATGCATGCAACTGGTGTGTCCATCGATCAGTGACATCTTTTGACTGCACTTACCGCATTTCTTAAAACCCAAAGGTTTAGATTCCTTAGGGTCCTTACAGTACAGTAAATACAATGCAATCCAGTAAGTCAACCAGAAAAAAAACAACACAACTTTTTTTTTTTTTTTTTGTTAAACAGGCAAAAGGAAACTAACACACAACCAACTCTATAAACCTAAAATAGCAGAGTGCAGGAAGGAGCAATTCTCTAATTAAAACAAACTGGCTCCTACAACAGTAAGGGAGAAAGTAAAGAAAAGAAAGCCCTCTAAGTTAAACTGGCCGAAGGGAGCCCAACTTAAACTGACTACCCAATAGAAAAACATAAGAAACGATTAGTCCAAGCTCTCTAACTCAAACGAACTTGAAAGCCGGGATAGGGAAAAAGTTTAAACAGGCCTAGAGGAAGAACGACGACCACAAGAAAACACAGCAATAAGAACGGACACTCTATGAACTATTAAATAGTTATCTGTAAGAGCTTAAATAACTAATTGCAACAACAAGTACAATTTTTAAATTTGAAAGCTAACAAAGTAGAAAAACAATTTCCACTTAGCCAGAGCCTGCATGGAAGCACCCAATCTTGTTTAGCAGCAAACAAGGTTTGAGTAATCTTCATGATGGGATAGCGTGTAGCCATGAGCCGGTGGAATTCCTCGAGCTTTTGTATAGGCAGAGTCAGAACAGATTCTCAGTTCCGAACCCAACCAGCAATGAATGAAGGTGAGATAGGACAACATAACATTGTAATATCTGCTCTCGCTGAGAACCAGTGTTGTCTCAGCCACAAAATGGCTCTGAGTATCATGCTCAGCCTGTCTGACCGCACCTTGATCAGTACCCTAGGAATCAGAGGAATAGATGGGAAGGCACATAAGAAAGAGTCCTTTCCATTTTAATGAGAAGGCATCTGCTCTCCATGTCCCAGTCTGTTGGGTTCCTGAGTAGAACCTTTGAACCTCTGAAGTTTGGTGAGAGGCAAAAAAGTCTATACTGCGGTGCCCCCACTGATAGGTGAGGGCAAGGAAAATCCCCTTTTTATCATCCATTCATTGGCCCCAGAATATCCCTGCTCAAAGACCTTGCTAAGGGGTTGCTTTGAACCAAGATGTAGTATTCTATCAGGGTCAATTGTAATTGTTGGGCTAGAGTCAAATCTTATTGCTAGACTGCAAAGGGTATAGGAATGAGTTCTTCCTTGCTTGTTTTTTTACCACATAAAACTGTGATATTGCCTGTACAAATTTGCAGTGCTTCTGGGGACAAGCTGCTTTGAAAAGTTTTCATCATCAGAAAACTGACTGTAACTCCTTCTGGTTTATGTCAAGTTTTCTTTGCTCTGTGGTCCAGATGCCTTGCACCTTCATGGGCTCCAAGTATACTCCCCAGGCTACATCGGAACTCTCTGTGCTTATGGTCTTACCTATCTCTGGTAGAGAGAAATTTGCACCTGGATTTAGCTTGATGTTGCCCTTCCATCAAAGAACTTCCCTTTTCAAGCATGGTGGAAGAGGCAGCAGGGTATCCAGGGATTGGGAGTGTTGTTTTCAAGTGTTTTTCAGGAAGCATTGAAGTTTCCTCATGTATAATTTTGCTAGCAGGATCATATGGATGCATGATGCCAAGAACCAAAGGAAAGTACAGTTGTGTACACTTAGCATAAATGTAGATGTTCATAGGTTCATAGGTTTATACTAGGCTATCTGCCCCAAGGCGTTTATAAGCCTAGCCCGAATTTTTGTGGCTTACGCCACCCCTTATATGAAAAAATACTGTACCCATTAGTTTGTTGTGCCTCTGTCCAGCAGTGACACAGAGATGATTCCGATCTCCCATCCACAGGTCAAGATTTCTCTTGAACAGAGCCAGCGAGGTGCTCTGCCTCACATGGACCAGGACTCTATTCCACAGCATAGGGAGTCTCTGAGTGATAAATCTATCCCTCCAGCACGTCCTATTTATATCCGTGCTAAGGTTTAAGTCGCTTGCTCTAGTGGTTTTGGTGGATTTGGATTATTTGAGGTGGAGCATGTCCATTAATTCGGGTTGGACATGGCCTTGTATGTCAGGCACATGTCACCTCTGAGCAGGTGCGACGCACTGAATAGAGCTGGAGTTTCTTCAATCTGGCAGCATATGACAGATTTTGGAGTCCTTTATCCTTTTGGTGAGAAACTTTTGGGGTCTCTCAATTGCTGCAGATGTCGGGCGAGATACATCCCGAATGGGGCATTGTACTCGATCATTGGTCTGATAAGTGAAGAGTACAGGGGAACAATGACCTCACTAGATCTGGATGTGAATCCCTTCATGATCAGGTGGGCAATGTAGAAGGTCTTTCTAACCACTTTAGCAACGTGAGTGTGAAAAGAAAGGCCACTGTCAACCTGGGGCCGAGTGTATTCACTGTTGCAGTCATTACATTTGGGTTATCCTGCTGGCAGGTTGCCCTCAGTTGGCCTGAATTTCAAAGTCTTGGGTCCTGCGTCAGTTGCTGTCGCCTCTTCCCTGATGTCAGGTCATCAGGAGTATAAAAGATGCAGCCGATGCCATTTTATTCAGTTTTCTTGCCCCAGATGTCAGGTGCCCCTAAAAGGGTAGGCTAAATTTATGTAAATAAAACATACATGTACCAGAAATAAGCTTTACCTTCATCTATAAGCAAATACACCACCTAGGTTGTATAGATTAGAGAAGTAAAGATAAGTTCCAGCAAAAATAAGGGGGATGGCGGGAGGGTAACCTGGACTACAACAGTGAATACACTCGAACATCTACATTTATGGTAAGTGTACACAAGTGTACTATGTTCTTCGTGTTTCACTGTTGCAGTCATTACATTTGGGTTGAGTCCCAAAGCTATGGTTGGGGGGCTGGAGCTAAACAGCATTAGGAACGGCTATGAGGCCCTGCAGAACTGCAGTGGCAAAGCCTGCTCTGGATTTAGAGTAAAGAGGCAGATTGTAATGTTTTGTAAAGGTATGCACTGAACTCCAAGTAGCAGCCTCTAAAATGTTTTTGGTTGGTACTCCCCTGAGAAAGGCTGCAGAAGTGGCTGCAGCTCTGGTTGAATGTGGCCTAATGCCCTTAGGCACTGGTTTGCTATGCTGTGAGTAGCAAAAACGAATGCAGTGACCCATCCACTTTAAAATAGTCTGATTGGAGATAGCCTTTCCTTGTGATGCTGTGGCATATGCCACTAGTAATTGTTCTGACTTTCTGAAAACTTTAGTTTTGTCCAAGTAGAATCTAAGTTGTCTGTGTACGTCCAAAGAATGTGGAATTTTCTCCCCCTTGTTCTGTGGATTTGGATAAAAGGTTGGCAAATGAGTAGTTTGGTTAGGGGCTACACTGTATACCACCTTAGGCATAAATGTAGGGTTTGTTCTGCGAGAGACCCTGTCTGGGTAAAAAATGATAAAGGTTTCCACGGCCATGAGAGCCTGTAGCTCTGAAACTCATCTTGCAGAAGTTATTGCTAGGAGCAGAGCTGTTTTCCAAGATAAGAATTTTATATCTGCAGTAGCAGCTGGCTCAAAAGGAGGTAAGGTGAGTTTTTCAAAGACATAATTGAGGTCCCATGCAGGTATTGACGTTCTCCTTGGAGGCCTTAAGTTTTTGGCTACTCTGAGGTACTGCCTTAATAAAGGATGAGAAAAGAGTAGTGGCTCTGTATTGTAATTAGCCGAAATGGCAGAGGCATGGATTTGAATTGATGAGAAAGATAGGCCTTTATCCAGCATCTCAGTTAAGTTTTGCAAAATCGGAGGAATATTTGGGACAGCTGTATCAGTTCCTTGAGCTTGGTTCCAAGCGCAAAATCTCTTCCATTTCCCAGCATAGGACTTTCTAGTACTAGGCCTTCTGGCTTCTAAAATGACATCCATCACAGCTTTACTGAGAGGTGTCGTTTGTATGGCTACATTATCCGCCATGCTGCCAGGTTTAGGGTGCTGAGTTGGCTGTGCAGAATCTGATTGTTTTGCTGGGACAGTAGATGAGGTATTTCAGGTAAGGTTCAGGCTGGGCATTGCGACAAGTACCTTAAGATCGGATGCCAGTATTGGCGTGGCCAGTCAGGGGCAATCAGAATCATTTTTGGTTTCTCCTGCCTGACCTTTAGGAGTACCTTGTGGAGGAGAGGTAGTGGAGGAAAGGCATATACTGATAGGTTTGCCCAATTGAAAGATAAGGCGTCCACTTTCCAAGCTTGTCTGTGATAAGTCCTTGTGCAGAATCTTTTTAGTTTGATTGTTTTGAGGGGAGGCAAATAGATTTATGTCCGGGCGTCCCCATTTCTTTGTTATCATGCTGAAGACTTGTGGATCCAGGTGCCACTCGTGGGGATCCTTGAGGTTTCTGCTTAGTTCGTCTGCCAGAGTGTTTTCCTTTCCTGGCAGGAATTGTGCCTGCAGATGAACTTGGTAAGTCAATGCTGTGTCCTATAAAGCCATGGCTAGTCTGTACAGGGGATAAGAATGAATGCCCCCTGCTTGTCTATGTACCAGATGACCGTGGTGTTGTCTGTCTTTATCAGTAGTTGTCCCGGATGAAGTAGGTCCTTGAAGGCTGTCAGGGCATTTTGAACAGCTAGCATCTCTTTTTGATTGATATTTAGATGCTTTTGGTTTGTGGACCAGGTGCCCTGAATGCCTCTTCCTGCCATGTGTGCCCCAGGCATAATCTGATGTATCTGTCGTTAGGCTCTGCCTGGCTGGGGGTAGTGAGAATGGCTGTCCCTTGTTTTGATGACAAGCCTTTGCCCACCATCGAAACTCCTGTTGCAGGCAGGGAATTAGAGTAATCATTGTTTCCAGACTGAGGCAATGTTGCGTCCAAACACTTTTTAGGTACAATTCAATTTTCCTCATATGCAGTCTTGCATATGGAATTAGTAAGATGCAGGATGCCATGAAGCCCAAAGCTTGCAGATAACTGGGCCTTTGTTGCCATTTCCTTGAAATAGGTAGTCAGTTGCCTTTGTTTGTCTGGAGTGAAATAAGCCATCTGGGCAGTTGTATTTAAGCTTGCACCCAGGAATATTATCTCTTGAGAGGGTACTACTTTTGATTTCTTTTTGCTGACTGTGTACCCTAGGCATGTTAAAAGTCTTATCACAAACGTCAGATGCTGTAGTAAAATGTCCTTGTTCTCTGCTTGTATGAGGCAGTCGTCCAAGTAAGGATATATTTGTATTCCTCTTTGTCTGCAGTAAGCAATTACTGGTGCCAAGCACTTTGTGAAGACCCTGAGCGCAGTAGATAAGCCAAAGGGCAGTGCAGAGAATTGGTAATGCTTTGAGCCAGCCTTGAATCTGAGGAATCTTCTGCATGTTTGTCTGATTGGGACATGCAGGTATGCCTCTTTTAGGTCTAAAGTCACGAGCCAAACCTTGCTGCCCAGTATGGGATGAAGCTGCTGTAAGGTCAACATCTTGAATTTTGGTATATGCAGGAAATGGTTTAGAATAGATAGGTCCAGTATTGGTCTCCATGCTTGGTCCTTTCTGGGTACCAAGAACAGTCTTGAGTAAAATCTTTGTCGCTGCTCTTGCTGAGGCAGTTGTTGAACAGCCCTCATGTCCATGAGAGCTGCGACCTGTTTTTGAGCCTCTGCCCATTGATTTTTTGGCAGGTCTGGCCAACTGTTTGCCCTTGGTATGGTATGGAAATGAAACTTGTGGCCTTGAGACACTATGTCTAGAACCCGTTTGTCCTGGGTTATAATGTGCCAATTTTAAGAAAAAACTGCTAGTTTTCCCCCCTAAGGGTGCTGCCAGAAGATAAGTGCTTGGTGCAGGCAGGGGGAAGTCATTGGGACTGTTTCCTGTATGATTTTGATTTGTCCTCTCCACTTTTGGAGGTAGAGGCACTCCACTGCTTAGACCTGTAGGATCCTTGCGGCTGTGATCTGCCTTTTAGGGCATCCGGATCTGCCCCTTTGAGGTCTGTCTGAGACTGGAAAGGACCAATTCTTTGTAGGCCAGTGTCTGCTAAATCTAGGTGGCTGTACCTGTAAGAAATCCTTGACCGTTTGCATAGATTTAGCTTTGTCTTCCATTTTCTTTAACACCTCTTCTGCCTTAACACCAAACAAGGTATCATGTTGTAAATGAGCATCTAATAAATTTGCTTTAACATGGTCAGGCAGATTTTGTTCTTTTAACCAAGCATGCCTCCTAATGACAGAACCCATAACAGCGGCCCTGCAGGAGGCCTCCAGAGAATCAAAACCACATTGCAATGTATGCTTTCCAACTTGTTCAGCTGCATGCAATAAATCCTGTATTTCTTTGTTTTCTGCACATTCAGAATTTGCCATCATTGGGGGCGTGGCCAAGGATGAACACAGGATAGCAGCAGATTTCTTCAGCTCCACCAATTTCACTGCACTGACAGGAATTAATTACTTAAAAATTAATTTATTAAGTAATTTTCTTTCTAAATATGTTTGTTTTATATATTTCTTGAACTATATCTAAAAAAGAAAGGAAATTTTAACAATATTCCTGTCAGAAATCACTTTGGAAATTTTCCTGTCAGTTTCTCTGTCTGAAATGAGTTCCAGTAAGACAAATTCTCAAGACTCCAGCATCAAGAAAGAACTTCAGTCTCTGATAACTACAATCCAGCAACTTACTGCCAAGATGGATAAACTGGATACTAAAATTGATACCTTCATAGAAAAAACTACAAAACAAATAGACTTGTTACATATAGACTTGTAACAACAGAAGATCCAGATGACAAGCATAGAAGAGACTGTAAATGACATGGAAAATAGAATCCAAGAAGAGGAAATCAACATTGAGTTTTTGCAGAAACAAAATACACATCTACAAACAAAGCTTGATGACCTGGAAAATAGATCTAGGCGCAATAACATTAGGATTTTTGGACTGCCAGAAAATATTGAAGGTAACAATATTACTTCTTTTTAACAACATGGCTCCCTAAAACTTTAGACTTACCAGAAGCATTCTCTTTTGGTATCGAAAGAGCCCATAGATCTATAGCTAATACTAACTCTAACAAAAAGTATCCTAGATCAGTTATAGTTAGATTTCTATCATCTTCTGATAAAGAAATGGTTCTTAAATCTGCTTGGGCTAAAGCTCCTGTTAAAATTAATGAGACAGCTGTGCGTTTTGATAATGACTATTCTCCCTTGGTAATTACTAAAAGAAAAGTCTTTCTGCCATTAATAAAGGAGCTTAAAAAAGCACAGTTTAAAACCTACCTTCTGTTTCCTGCCAAGCTAAAAATCTTCCTTCCTGATGGTCCTAAAATCTTTGATGACTTAGACTCTGCATTGCTGTTTATCAAAAAAAATAAGATTCTGGATAAAATAGAGGAAATGGAATGGGCTAGTCCTTCATTAAAGAGGTTGGCAACTGAAAAGTACAGTTTTGTACCTACCATAAATGTAGATGTTCGAAGATCCACATTGCTGCAGTCCTTACACTTGGGTATAGCGCTGTCCTCGGTCGGCCCGAATACCAAAGTATATGGCTGACGTCGGTCATGGCGCATTAAACTGACGCCAGGACGTCAGGGTATAAATGCGCATGACCGACGTCATATCCTCAGTCTTTTCTTGCCCCAGATGTCAGAAGACCCTAAACAGGGTAAAATCAAAAAACCACCAAACACTAAACACCCCTACACCCTAAACTATGTACAACTTCTAACCATTAAATAATAAAGTACTAACCTAATCACACAACCACCCCCAAACACAGAGGGGAAGGAGGGAGGGTAAATTGGACTGCAGCAATGTGGATCTTCGAACATCTACATTTATGGTAGGTACAAAACTGTACTATGTTCTTCATCTCACATTGCTGCAGTCCTTACACTTGGGTAGATTCCCAAAGCAGAGGTAAGGGAGGATGGCAAATCAAAGAGAAGCAGGAGCTGTCAAAATGCCCTGTAAAATAGCAGTGGCAAAACCAGCCCTAGATTTAGAGTAGAGAGGAAGGTGGTAGTGCTTAGAGAAAGTATGTACTGAACTCCAAGTAGCTGCCTCCAAAATGTCCTTAGTTGCCACTCCCCTTAGAAAGGCTGTAGAAGTGGCAGTAGCCCTAGTGGAATGAGGTCTAATCCCTGTCGGAATCTGCTTGCCATGATGGGAATAACAAAATGCAATGCAAAACCCAATCCATTTAGAAAGAGTTTGCTTTGACACAGGCTTGCCCTGAGAACCTAAAGCAAAAGAAACAAACAACTGTTGAGACTGCCTGAAACTCTTAGTCCTATCTAAGTAGTAGCGTAACTGCCTGTGTACATCCAAAGTGTGCAAAATCTTTTCCCCCTTGTTTTGGGGGTTTGCATAAAAGGTAGGTAAATGAATAGTTTGGTTTAGAGACACACTTGAAACCACCTTAGGCATAAAGGAAGGGTTAGTGCGTAAAGATACCCTATCCTTATGGAAAATCAGGAAAGGCTCAACAGCCATAAGGGCCTGCAATTCAGAAACCCTTCTTGCAGAGGTAATGGCCAACAAAAAAGCCGTCTTCCATGACAAATATTTTAACTCAGCCATAGCTGCGGGTTCAAAGGGTGGCAGAGTGAGCTTTTCCAACACATAATTGAGGTCCCAAGCAGGAGTAGGAGCTCTTCGTGGAGGTCTTATGTTCTTTGCCCCTCTGAGAAATTGCTTGAACAAAGTATGAGAAAATAAAGGTGGATCACAGTCATAGTGAGCTGAAATTGCTGCAGCATGAATCTTAATGGAAGAGAAGGACAAACCCTTGTCCAGTAACTCAGTAAGGTATTGAAGAGCCACACTCAAATTGGGCTCAGAAACATCCAAATCCTTTGCTGCACTCCAAAACAAAAATCTCTTCCACTTGTCCGCATACACTTTCCTTGTACTAGGTCTCCTAGCTTCCATAATCACATTCAGAACTTGTTGAGGAAGTTGAGCCCTGCTATGTGCTAAAACAGGATATGCCATGCTGTGAGATGAAGAGAGTGAAGCTTGACATTGAGTAAATGACCGTCCTTTTGGGACAACAGATGTGGAATCAAAGGCAAGGGCCACGGTGGTTCCTTTATCAGATTTCTCAGAAGTGGGTACCAATGCTGTCGGGGCCAATCTGGAGCTATTAGGATCATTCTTGGTTTGTCCAGTCTTACCTTCAGCAGTACCTTTAGAAGTAGAGGAAGAGGTGGGAAGGCATATACATGAAGATTTTTCCAACTGAAAGAAAGAGCATCCACTTTCCAAGCTGCCTGATGTATCCTTTTTGTGCAAAACTTTGGCAGCTGGTGGTTTAGAGGAGAAGCGAACAGATCTATGTCTGGAGTTCCCCATGACACTGTTAATTGTTGAAATACATGTGGATCCAGTTTCCACTCGTGGGGATCCATGATTTGTCTGCTTAACACATCTGCTAAGGAGTTTTGTACCCCCGGCAGAAACCTTGCCTGAAGATGTAGTTGTAAACTGAGGGCTGTGTCCCACAAAATCATTGCTTGTCTGCATAGAGGGTAAGAATGTGTACCCCCTTGCTTGTTGATGTACCACATGACAGTTGTGTTGTCTGTTAGAATCAACACCTGCCCTGGAAGAAGTAATTCCTTGAAAGCTGTTAATGCAAACTGGACTGCTAACATCTCCTTTAGGTTGATATGTAGATGTTGTAGTCTGGCAGGCCACTTGTCCTGTATCCATTTTCCATTGAGATGAGCTCCCCAAGCTTTGTCCGAGGCATCTGTTGTTAGAATCTGACTCGCCTCCGGCCGGGTCACAGAAAGTCCCTTGTTTAGGTGACATTGCTGAGCCCACCACAAGAATTCCTTCTGGATGCAAGGTATTATTGGAATGACAGTGTCCAGATCCTGGCAGTGCTGTGTCCATAGATTCTTTAGGTACCATTGTAGCTTCCTCATATGCAGTTTGGCATTGGGAAGCACCAGAATACAAGATGCCATGAACCCTAAGGCTTGAAGGACTGTCCTTGCAGTCAGCCCGGACTGATGTGATAGTTGTTGGAAGTAAAGGGTAAGATTCTTTTGTTTGTCCGGGGTTAAGAAGGCCATCTGGGTTGCTGTATTCAGTCTCACACCCAGAAAGCACATGTCCTGAGAGGGTACTAGACTGGACTTTGTTTCGTTCACAGAATACCCCAGGCATCTTAGCACTGCTATCACATATTTTAAATGCTGTAGAAGCTCGTCCTTGCCTTGAGCCAGAATCAGGCAATCGTCCAAATAAGGATAGATCTGTATTCCTCTCAGTCTGAAGAAAGCTATCACTGGAGCCAAAACTTTTGTGAATACTCTGGGTGCAGTAGATAAGCCAAAGGGCAATGCAGAGAATTGATAGTGTGAATTTCCAGCTCAGCGCAGATACTTCCTGCAGCCTAGAGTGATGGGAATATGAAGGTAAGCCTCTTTGAGATCCAAAGTTACCATCCAGTGATCTTTGCCCAGGAGAGGTAGAAGCTGTTGTAATGTCAGCATCTTGAATTTTGGAATGTCCAGAAAGGTGTTGAGGATAGATAAGTCCAGAATTGGTCTCCACGTGTTCCCCTTTTTTGGTACTAGGAATAGGCGAGAGTAAAATCCTAGGCCCCTTTCTGCCATAGGCACCGGTTGTATGGCGCCTATCTGTATTAATAGAGAAATTTGTCTGTAAGCTTCTATTTTGTGTTGAGGAGGAATGTCTGGCATGCCCTTGAATGGTGGTAAGGTATGGAAATAAAATCTGTAACCGTGGTGAATGATATCCAATACCCATCTGTCTTGGGTAATTAAACTCCAGTTCTCCTTGAAAAGTGTCAGTCTTCCTCCCAAAGGTGCTGCCAGACGGGAAGGGTCTGGCAGTTGAAAAGGTAGGTCATTGGGTCTGTCTACGAAAGGGCTGACCCCTACCCTCACCTGAAGACTGTGCAGGTGAGCCCCCTGTCCTGGGTCTAAAAGAACCCTGAGCCCTGCCCCTAGCACGCCTAGATCTACCCCTAGACTGGGAATCGTGGTAAGGATATGTCCACGCCTTGCTTGGCCAATTTCTGCTAAACTTTGGAGGCTGAACCTGTAAAAAATCTTTAACAGTGTGCATAGATTTAGCCTTGTCTTCCATTTTCTTTAAAACTTCTTCAACAGGCGAACCAAACAACACATCAGATTGTAAAGGGGCATCCAAGATCCTTGACTTAACATGCTCAGCTAAATTTTGATCCCTTAGCCAGGCATGCCTGCGTAAGACAGTACCAGTGGCAGCAACCCTGGAAGAGGCCTGTACAGCATCAAAACCACATTGCAAAGAATGTTTACCCACCTGTTCGGACACATGCACCAGATCTTGTAACTCCTTACATTCAATACCTTCTGCCAGAGCATCTACCTTAGACTTTAACTGTGAAAGAAGATAGATCTGATATCTGAGCATGTGGAATTGACAATTCAAAGCCCTCATGGCTAAAGTTGAGGAGGTATAAACTTTCTTACCCCATCTATCCAAAGCCCTTGCCTCTTTATCCTGTGGAACTGGATTTTTAACAACAGAAGCCTTAACCCCTTTAGGTCCCTGCGTAACAGTCTCTGGATCTGCCCTAGGGCTTTTAAAAAGATACTTGTGAGCTTCAGGTACCCTATAGTATCTGTCCGGCTTAACAGGAGCGGGAGGTAAAGAATCAGGGTTAAGAGAAGCCTCTGCAAAAACATCTTCCACCACAGAAAGAACAGGAGGTATAGCTAAAGGCCTGTGCTGGGGTAAAAACAAAAATTCCCTAAGTCTTTTCCTGGAATCAGAGAAATCCTGACCTTCCCATTTAAAATGTTCCCTCATGGAATGGAGAGTTTCTGAGAATGAAAAATCCTCAGGAGGGGAAGCAGAAGGAGTGGAGTCATCCACGTCAGAATCAGAATAATGAGAAAACTCCTGCAAGTCTTCAGCCGAAGACTCCGAATCATCAGAATCCTGTTCAAAATTCCCAAATTCAGGATCCACCCTAGGCCTTTTGCCAGGAGGAGGCATAGAACCCCTAATCATAGTCATTAAATCTTCAGCCATCTTAAGCATATGCCTCTTGGACACAGGGCCTGAAGTACTGGGAGAGGCCCCTGTAACTGCTAAACCTGGCCTGCCCTTGGAAGAAGCCTTTGTAACAGTAGGGGAAGGCCTAACCGCCTTAGGGAGAGAGGGGAGGACAGCTACCTGAGAAGCCCCTTCAGCCTGGCCTACCTCCTGCGAAGACACATCCTGCAACAATAAGGTCTCCCCCTGGGACTCTAAAGAAACTTCTGTTTGTGCCTCTGGCTCGGCTGAGCCCTCTAAAGAACCGACGTCCGGGACGGACGGTTCTTCTAGCCTAGGCCTAGGTGCTTTGTCCTTGCGTTTCTTCGTAGTAGCGGGCGTCGGAGCATCCGACGGCATGTTGTAATTGCACCGCTTCCCGAAGACTAACCTGGCACAGTCTAATCTCCTCTTAATAGTACGTTTGTTAAATCTAGCACAAGAGGGACACCCGACAACGTCGTGCTCAGGCCCTAAACAAGGTATACACAAGCTATGGTAATCCCTGTGAGGTATCTGTTTCCCACAAGAAATACAGTTATTTACTTTTTCTGACATCCGGTAAAATACTGAGGCAAGAAAAAACCAAAATATTCCCCAACGGGGTACTTAGCCAACTTGGATTCGGTCTGAAACTCCGGTTTCGGAAAATCTCAGGACGCCAACCTGCACTCGCAAATTTGCTTCTGCATCGGACCACGCGGCAAAAAAGACTGAGGATATGACGTCGGTCATGCGCATTTATACCCTGACGTCCTGGCGTCAGTTTAATGCGCCATGACCGGCGTCAGCCATATACTTTGGTATTCGGGCCGACCGAGGACAGCGCTATACCCAAGTGTAAGGACTGCAGCAATGTGAGATGAAGAACATCTTCGTGGAAGACTTCAGAGAAGAAGAAGAGACTAAAAAACAAATGACATGTTCTTTTTTTTCTCTCACTTTAATTTTCTTCATTATTAATCTTTTTAAATATAGTTTCTGCATTTTCAGAAAGCCACAAATATTCTGAAAAAGATTTAATCAAAATTATTTTCTGTGTACAAAGAGCTGTTTTGTCTCATAAGCAATCAAAATATCTGAGGAACTAATAACAAGCTATCATTCAATAAGTTTCTCTTTCTGACAAAGAGAATTAAGGTCAGTAACTTGATACATTTTTTTTCTTCTTCTTTCTTCTCTCTTCTCTTCTTTTTTTTTTATTTTAAACAATAACATTCTATTTAGATTATGCAGTGGGTAAGGGGTGGGGGAGGGCAGAGAGAGAAATGTGATGAGAATATGATAAATGGAATGATAATTTATTTATTCCTTGTAAAAAGTTTATATGCTGTTTAAATGCTATTGCTAATGATACTTTCTTGATTATATTGCTTATGCTTATTCATAAATAATATGTCATGCTTTAATCAATAATAATTAGAACTAAATAATAGTAAACAGTATGTTTCATTTTCATCTTTATTAATATAAACAGCAAGTAATATTCCACTGTAAATACTTTTTATAGCTTCCTTTTACATTTTTTTATCTATGCTTTGCGCTCTCTTATTTCCTACTTTCTCTTTTTCTTTTCTCTGTTCTTTCTCTTTATTCTCTTTCATATTAATATATTGACATTCTTTTGATCATACAGGTATAGTAAATAATAAGATTTGTATAAAAATTGAATTAGGGCAAAAATAATCTGTTCTATCACATATTAATAACTTTCGGCTTAGTTTCACTTTCATAGAGGCTGTAATAACTTGTAAAATGCTTCACGAAGCTTTTGCTATGTTTAGCTTCACTTATACTGCTAAATGAATGTCAGTCACTTGTTTTTAACAAAATTCCCGCCAAAATCTTAAGGGAGACAATTTGGGATGTGGGTTACCTCGTGAACAGTGTCCTCGAGTTGTTTTAAAAGCTTCAACACTCAGAACTCATGCAGAGAAGCTGGAAGCAGTCAATTTGAACTTTGACCCCAGAGTTCACGCTGACACATCGCAGATTCATGAAGAACACTCAACCAGGAAGTAGAACTGCTGCAAATGCGACTCTGCGATGGAATATGAACTCTTTATCATTTAAATGTGAGTTATTTTATATAATTACTTAGTTATTTATGTTATAATTTATAAAATATGTAAGTTATAATGATTTTGAATGATGAAGTTTCTCATAGTAAGCAAATGTAATTTTTTAGAAGGCATAGAAAGTGAAACTTTTATACAAGTGTTTTTGAAAGTTCACTTGACTGCAGCTTATTAATGTATGTAAAAAACCTATGATTTAAACTTATACACTGCTATGATTCATTTGATTTATATGATTGACAAGCATAAATAACTTTATGACTCTATTCTGGAAGAAGTTATCTGACATATTTTAAAGCAGCAGCTTAGATATACAAAACACTGATGGCTTTCTTCACTATAAAGCAAGTGTTTTTGAGAACTTGCTTAACTATGCAGTATGATTTATAGCAATACCTATAAATATAGTATTTTATTCTACTGACAATAATGAGTATAAGAAAAAAAGTTCTGATACAAGTAATTTAAAGTCTTTTGGAAGCTGTTAACTGCATTTACATGACAGAATATAGATACATCTTAATATATGTAATGCATGAATCATATTAGCCAAAGTTATTGATTTAATTGAACATTAGAACTTATTTTTATAAACTTTGAATAAATTAATGTGTAGATATGCCCTTCCCTTTTTTTTTTCTTTCTTTCACACTCGCTTCCTCTCTCACATCTTTTATTTCTCTCTCTCTTCTTGGTTCCTAATATCAAGTTTATTTGAATGCTATTTGAATATAAATGTATTATATTAAATAGATGTATATAGTAGTATGAATAATTAAAAAAAAAAAAATGGTTTCTCTTAGTATATATGATGCTGTTTTATCAAATGTGTAAGTTTTGTCTTACCAGATAATCTAATTGAAAGTTATTAATTTAAGTTAAATATAACAAGTATTAAATTGATAAGGTGGTAGCTGTGGTACTGCTGCTTAGGATAGGGGGTTAACTTGAGTAGTATGTACTACTCTAAGTTGGAGTTTTTAACTCCAGGCTGGGTGCAAGGTTTAATCCTTAGATTATTTTTTCTTGTTCACTGTTGTATGTATATAGTTCTGACATCCACAATACACTTTGTAAGCTCATTGTCACAACAAACAAAATTAAATCTTATACAAAATCCCATAAGAGACTCAATAAATACAGCTATATCTAAAGGTACACCTAAAGGAGGAGGTATAATATTACTTATTTTGTTAATTGTTATTTTAATCATAAGTTTTCTATGTTTTAAAATTGCCAAATGACTTCTCTAAAAGGAATTTCTTTAAACATTAATGGACTGAATAATCCGTGTAAAAGGGCAAGCCTAATAAGATACATTAATTTACATAAGGCCAATTTAGTCTTCCTACAAGAAACACATCTCTTGAAAAAAGATATTGATAAACTAGCCACAAACAAATATACAGTATTGGTTAGTTCAGGGCACACTCAGAAAAAAAGAGGAGTAGCTATTTTATGGAATAAAAGTATGCCCATTCCTAAAACTATTAAGTCTTATCAAGATGGTAAAGGAATGTTTTGTATGGTTACAATACAAATTAATGGGAAGACTTATACATTAATCAATATATATTGGATACCTGGAATTGGTATTAATACAGTGAAATACCATCTTGATAAGATCATATCATTCTCTATAGGAGATATTATTTTAGCTGGTGACTTTAATTGTATATTACATGAAAATGACACTACCACTATAGGAAAAAGGAAAATTACATCTAATGCAAAACATTTAAAGGATTTTGCTAATTCTTATCATTTAAATGATATTAATAATCAGATAGATTCAAAATCATTACCATATACATTTTTTTTCTAACGGGTACAAAACTTATTCAAAAATAGATAGAGTCTTTATTTCTAACCAGATGGTAACAGAATTAATTAACTCTAAAATCATTTCATGTCCTATATCTGATCATAATTCAATTGTTTTTGAGTTCATGATAAAAAATACTCACAATGTTCAGATCAAAAGGATACCAGCATACTTAACTCAATTAAAAGACTATAAAGAATATATACTTTCAGAAGTACAACATTTTCTAGATATAAATAATACTCCTGAAGTTTCCATTGTTTATGTATGGGATGCTTTAAAATCATATTTAAATGGACAAAGTATCAGATGGTATAATAATAAAAGGAAATCTTGGGATAAGGAATTGTTAGATATTCAAAGTAAACTAGATTCTTATAAACATAATAATAAAGAAAATATTATGGATAAGAAAGTCATTGAAGAAATAAACAAACTAAATGAGAAATACAAAGAAATTTTAACTCATAAAGTTAAAATAACTTTAGAGAAATACAAGTTTTTGTCTTACTCAATAAGCCCCAAATACTTACATAGACTTAAAAACAAAACAAAAAGGTTAAATAAGCAAAATCATATCAAATAAATCTTTTCTCTAAGGAAAAAGAAGAATGTTTCTAGTCTACCAGAAATACTAGATGAATTTAGAAATCACTTTCGCAAAATTAATCATAATAACATTAACATGGAATCTAAAGATAAAATAAGGGAATTTATAACCACAAACATGAATAAAAAACTTAATAAACAACAGATTAAACTATTGGATAAAAGTATTTCATATACAGAGGTTGTTACACAAATAAACAAGCTTAAATCAAACAAAGCACCAGGCAATGATGGTATTATACCAGAGATATATAAAATCCTTCCTAAAAGTACATACTCATTAATACATAAGGTTTTTATTTTGGCCCAAAATGAATTAATAACCCCCCATCTTGGCAATATACATTTATTTTGCCAATCTTAAAACCTAATAAAGATCCAACTAGATGTACTTCATATCGACCCATCTCATTACTTAATGTTGATTATAAAATGTTTATGAGTATTTTTGCGGAAAGATTGAAGACAATCATCCCTGGCATTATAGATATAGATCAGACAGGCTTCATTGTAAATAGAAATACTTTTGATAACATAAGGAGAACTCTAACATTAATTGATTTTGCAAATAGGAAAAAGAAAGATTTAACTCTTATTAGTCTTGATATAAGCTCAGCGTTTGATTCAGTAAGTTGGGACTACCTGTTTACCTTACTGAAGTGCACAAACTTCTCAGAAGCATTTGTAAATCTAATTGAGCATTTATACAGAGGAACATTGGCTTATATTAAGATAGGAACATATGTCTCACAAAAAATACCAATTTTTAAAGGTACAAAACAAGGGTGTCCACTCTCTCCACTATTATTCACTTTAATAATGGAGCCTTGGGCTAATTTGATCAGAAACAGTACGGACATAGAGGGATTTGAAATAGATGAAAATACAACATCTAAAATTCAACTCTTTGCAGATGATGTTCTAATTACATCAACAGGATATAATTCTTCTATGCAGTCTCTGTTTGATAAAATGATAAATTTTAAAAGTATTTCTGGTTTAATATTCAATGAAGAAAAAACTAAAATACTACCTATATATGCACGAAAAAATGTTCTCATTAATGATTTTACTAAATATGTACCCAATTCAGGTCAGATAACTTATTTAGGTATAATATTATCTAAAGATATTAAATCTATTATACATAATAATTATAATGCCTGTCTTCTTAATATACAAAATCTCTTTAATACCTGGAATAATATGTTTTTTACTATGGAAGAGAGACTTACAATTATTAAAATGATAATTTTTCCCAAGATATTATACTTAATACAATCAATAATACTTCCACCTACAAAAATAATTATCAAGAAATTGAATACACTAATGTTAAATTTCCTATGGGCACCTAATAGACCTAGGATTGCTTTAAAGAAACATACTAATAGTTGGTCTCAAGGGGTATTTCTTTTCCAGACTTCAATTTATATACTATCTCTTCTATTATAAAAGTTATTACTTTATTAACAGATCAGTCATATGTTGCAAAATGGAAAGATTACTGGGAGATAATTAGTATTCACTTCATGAAAATCTCTCTTTTAAAAGTTTTAAAACCCAGATGTTATAAAATGTCCTTTTTCCCCAAAAAAAGGGGATTTCCCAAGTAAGGATATATTTGTATTCCTCTTTGTCTGCAGTAAGCAATTACTGGTGCCAAGCACTTTGTGAAGACCCTGAGCGCAGTAGATAAGCCAAATGCAGAGAATTGGTAATGCTTTGAGCCAGCCTTGAATCTGAGGAATCTTCTGCATGTTTGTCTGATTGGGACATGCAGGTCTAAAGTCACGAGCCAAACCTTGCTGCCCAGTATGGGATGAAGCTGCTGTAAGGTCAACATCTTGAATTTTGGTATATGCAGGAAAGGGTTTAGAATAGATAGGTCCAGTATTGGTCTCCATGCTTGGTCCTTTCTGGGTACCAAGAACAGTCTTGAGTAAAATCTTTGTCACTGCTCTTGCTGAGGCAGTTGTTGAATAGCCCTCATGTTCATGAGAGCTGCGACCTGTTTTTGAGCCTCTGCCCATTGATTTTTTGGCAGGTCTGGCCAGCTGTTTGCCCTTGGTAGGGTATGGAAATGAAACTTGTGGCCTTGAGACACTATGTCTAGAACCCATTTGTCCTGGGTTATAATGTGCCAATTTTAAGAAAAAAAATGCTAGTTTCCCCCCTAAGGGTGCTGCCAGAAGATAAGTGCTTGGTGCAGGCAGGGGGACGTCATTGGGAATGTTTCCTGTATGATTTTGATTTGTCCTCTCCACTTTTGGAGGTAGAGGCACTCCACTGCTTAGACCTGTAGGATCCTTGCGGCTGTGATCTGCCTCTAGGGCGTCCGGATCTGCCCCTTTGAGGTCTGTCTGAGACTGGAAAGGACCAATTCTTTGTAGGCCAGTGTCTGCTAAATCTAGGTGGCTGTACCTGTAAGAAATCCTTGACCGTTTGCATAGATTTAGCTTTGTCTTCCATTTTCTTTAACACCTCTTCTGCCTTAACACCAAACAAGGTATCATGTTGTAAATGAGCATCTAATAAATTTGCTTTAACATGGTCAGGCAGATTTTGTTCTTTTAACCAAGCATTCCTCCTAATGACAGAACCCATAACAGCGAACCTGCAGGAGGCCTCCAGAGAATCAAAACCACATTGCAGAGTATGCTTTCCAGCTTGTTCAGCTGCATGCAATAAATCCTGTATTTCTTTGTTTTCTGCACATTCAGAATTTGCCATCATTTTCTGTTTAAGCAGTGTCGTGACATATTGCTGATATTTGAGCATATGAAACTGGCAATTTAAGGCCCTTATAGCCAAAGTAGCAGATGTGTAAATCTATTTTCCCCATCTATCCAGAGCCCTAGAATCCTTATCAGAGGGGATAGGGTTTTTTGCAGTAGAAGCCTTGACCCCTTTTGGACCCTGAGAGTTTCTGGGTCTGCAGTAGGGTTTTTGAAAAGAAATTTATGAAAGTCAGGGACCCTGTAGTATCTGTCCGGCTTAACAGGAGCTGGAGGTAAAGAGTCAGGGGTCAGACTGGACTCCGAGAACACATTATCTACAATGTCCAACACAGGTGGAATAGCTAGAGGCCTGTGTTGAGGAAGTAAAAGGAAGTCTCTGAGCCTTTTCTTAGATTCTGAAAAATCTTGGCTTTCCCAGTGGAAGTGCTCCCTCATGGTATGCAAGGATTCCCCAAAAGAGTAGTCCTCAGGAGGAGAAGCTGAAGGAATTGATTCTTCAGCATCAGAATCCACATGGGGGGATGAGAATATTCCTGATCAGAAGAGGAACCAGAAGAAATGGAAACTTGATCTGAAGATCCATAGTCTGTCTCTTGCCTAGGCCTCTTATCAGGAGGGGGATGGGAACCCCTGATCAAGGTAATTAAGTCTTCGGCCATTTTGAGCATCTGTTTTTTTGGGCATGGAGGCCTGTCCTTGTGGCTGGTGAACTTGCTTCTTTGTCTTTAAAGGTGTTTTAGTCTTTGTCTTTGAAGTCGGTTTAATATATAATTGTTTAGGCCTGAATACACCCTCAGAAGCCGATGCCCGCTCAGTGGCTCTGGACCCATCTGAGGGAATAATCTCCGAGGCTCCAATACCTTCAGTTTCCTGTGGCCTGGCCGACTCCACGTGGGAGTCGGTAGCGGCCTGCGACTCTAAAGTAGCGGGCGTCAGGGACTGCGAAAGTGCCTCACTGAGAACCGGCGAACCAGCGACTTGCTTAGGAGAAGCTTCGTCATCGGTTTTGGACCTCGGTTGCCTGTCTTTTTTCTTTTTCTTTGTTTTTTTTGTGAACTCCAGTAGTCGGACGGCTATCAGTAGACATTGTATAATTAAATCTTCGCCCAAAATAGCTTAATGCAAAATCGTACTGACACTTAATAGTGCATTGGTTAAATCTAGCACAAAACCGACAACTAGCAATGTCATGGTCAGGGCCTAGGCAAGGAATACAGTAAAAATGAAAGTCCTTATGAGGTATTTGCTTCCCACAAGAAATACAATTATTAACTTTTTCTGACATCGGTCTGGAGCAAGAAAAAAGTTTCCCCAACAGGGTACTTAGCTTTTAATGAAGACTTCGGATCTGAAACTCGAACACGAAAATCTCAGGAGTCGACCGACCGGCACTTGCAAACTGCTTCTGCTTCGGGCACTGCGTGGCAAGAAGGACTGAGTAAAATGGCATCGGCTGCATCTTTTACACTCCTGACGACCTGACGTCAGGGAAGAGCCGACAGCAACCGACGCAGGACCCAACACTTTGGAATTCAGGCCGACTGTGGGCAACCTGTCAGCAGGATAACCCAAATGCAATGACTGCTACAGTGAAACACGAAGAACATCTTAGATATTCCCTTGCTATGGCTGTCTTCCATGGCAGTAAACCATGTCTGTATCTTGTCTTGTGGTAAGAAGGCTTTATGTTGTATAAAGTCTGTAACTGCACCCAGAAGAAGAAGAATAATTACTGTCTAGAGCTGAAGTTGAGGCTTGCAGAAATTGAGAGTTAGCTCTACTTTCTGAAAGCAGTCCATGGTAGCCTGCAGGGCTGTTTGCCTCATCCAGAGGAAAACACATTCTGGAACTTCAATCATACAGGTAGCGGTAAATGTGCACTCCTAATGTTCTAAACTGTACTATATCTTGGTCTAGACATTTAGTGAAAACTCCGGATGCAGTGGATAAACCAAATGGTAAAGCACAGAACTGAGTGCAAACCAGCTGCTACATATCAAAGGAATCTCCTGTGTTTTTTGTTTTTTTTTTGCTATATGCACATGAAGACAACCATCCTTTAGATTCAATGTAACCATGTAAGCTCCTGGAAAAATCATGGGCAGGAGTTTCTGAAGAATAAGAATTTTGAATTTGGGAATGTCTAGGAACTTGTTTAACTTTGAGAGATCTTAAATTGGCCTCCCAGTTCCTTCGTTTCCTGCGACTAGAAAAATCCTTCAGTAGAACCCTTTTGCCGCCTCCCCAGCAGGGACTGTTTGAATGGATCCTTGTTGCAAGAGTCCTTGCAAGATGGAATCTTCTTGGTCTTTTGGAGGCTCTGGTATCCCCATGAAGGGGGGACGTTTTCTGAACTGAATGAATAACTTTTTTCTATGATGTTTACTACCCACTCATCTGAAGTGATGAGTTTTTATTAGTTTAGAAAGGAAGAGCGTCCTCCTACTAGTAGGACATAGAGGGGAAGAAGAGGGGAAGCTGCGCATAGTCAAAGCTTTTCTCTTTGGGTGACAGTCTCCGGACACTTTACTTTAGGTGCAGGGCATTGTTTGAGTTGCCATCTTCTGGACTGCCTAGAACTTTTTGATCAGGGAAGTCTCTCCTTACCTTGCCTAGGAGGCAAAGGTCTAGGCTTAGAATGATACTTCCTATTATATCTTAGGGTTGGAGGCAAATAAAATTCTTTCACAGTTTTTATTTGCTTCTCTTTTTTTATCCCATTTCTTGGAAACCTTCTCTGCTGGAGGACCAAAGAAGAATTATTTAACCGATGGGGCATCAAATGGTCTGTCCTTAACTTGGTCAGAAACTGGCTAGGTCGTCAGCCAAGAATGCTTGCTGATAAAGCCAGTATGATGCATCTAAAGCACTTTAACCACATTTCAGAGAATGTCTGGAAACCTGGAGTGCTCTAGCTGTCCCTTAGTAGTACCTTATCTGCTATGCTATCTGCTTTGGTAAAGATTTGCTCCTGCAAGGGCTCTTACGCATTTTAACATGCAAAAGTGGCAAGTGAAGACACTCAGAGAGGGAAGCAGATGTGCAAATCTTTTTCCCCTACCTGACTACTAGTCTTCCTTCTCTATCATTAAGTAGGGACATGTCTAGCAGCAGGCTTAGTGCACCCTTTGTGGATTCGGTAGCGTCCACAGAGGTATCAGCGTGTGGGTTTTTGTAGCATTGCTTGCGAGTGTGAAGCCCTCTATAAAACTGGCTTGGTTTCAGGGAAGACAGGTCTTTGAAGACATCATCTAATACCACATGGACTGGTGGGATAGCTAGTGGTCTGGGAGATGGTAAGCTTAGAAGCTATCTGTAATGGATTTGGGCCTGAGAAAATTCTTTGCTTTCCCACTGAAAAGTTTTGCTCATCATACGTAATGTATCACCAAAGGACAAATCCTCTGGGGAAGAAGCAGATGAAACAGTATAATCTAAGCCAGAATCAGGATAGGAATGAGGGGGAAAATGTTTATAATAAGATAACTCTTCCTCCTCTTCAGATCCTGAAGGATCAAACTCCTCCTAAAAGGAGGCGTCTCTTGTTTTTTTTACTCAGAGAGGCTAGAGGGTTCAGAATTCCTGGGTAATTTTAAGAAGGACCTGAGTTTCGACGTGGCTATTAACTGCTGAAGACTGGAGCATAGCTGAGACACACTGACTGGTCTAGTCAGTTCAGGTATCTGTTTGGGAATAAAGGACTCAGTCTGTGGCTGGCTGACAATGGCTTTGGTCCGGGTTAATGACGTGTGTTCCTGCAGAACAAGCATGGAAGATGAACCATCTCTCTCAGTAACTGATGTTTGCTCGTTGGAAGCTGAGGCCTGCTGAATGACCCAGACCCAATCAAAACAGACAGACATCAGAGACAGTAAATTCAAGTGGCCTGCTGCCATGGTGGTCTCCGAGGGGTAACACTAGATAGCCCAGGCCTCATAGTCATCAGACCTGTTGGCTGCAAAAGAGGCTCACAAGAGTAGTCAATAAACTTACACACTGACACAGAAGGATTACCATCATCTGCAGAGTTCTTTTCTTTAGGCTTTTTGCCTTTTCATTTCTTTGGTAAAGTAGTGGTAGAAGTCAAGGAAGGTGGAGAAGCAGCAGGAACTGGGTCAGAGGACTCCATGCATGCCACAGGGGCTTCGGCCCTATGCTAAAGAGTATTAAGTCTAAATCTAGAATAATAATGACAACAGGAAATATGTTGAGGCCCCAAAGAACACTAAGAAAAAGAATGAAAGTCATTATGCAGGATCTGCTTCTCACAACTCTCCCCTTCATTAAAACAGTTTGCTTTGGGTGACTGCAGTATTTTAGCAGTAGGTGCAAGTCTTAAGGCTAAGACATTGGCACACAGCTACACCTCAAAATGAATTAGGTATACAGGATGGTAGTGTTCTCTCACTGTAGGGTTCTTTCCTAGTTTTGGGAACACAACTATTCTAGAAAGCGTTGCAAAAATGGAAAGCCTCCACTTAAATGCACAGTGTGGAAAGACTTGCACGAGTGGTGTGGTGATCTCATAATGTATGAGTTTGTACACATTAATGCTGATACTGTCAGCAATAGGAAACTTCCCCTTTGGCACAGCTTTCAAGGCTGTGTAAATTTCATCTGCTGTGACAAGAAATGTAACCTATAACCCCAGCTCATTACTTGCAAGATCCATCGGTCCAGCCTGATGGCCTTTGAGTGCTTCACAAGGAATGTTAGTCTGCTCTGGCTGTTGACGTACGTGGGAATGTGAGGGTAGAGACAAGAGGAAGAGCAGACAGGGGTGGAGATAGAGGGGTTGGGAATGGATTGGGCTTTGCTGAGTCATAGTTGCTTCCTCGACCTGATACAGCTCTAAGGCCATGCATATTTTTCCTCGAACTGATATAGCTCTAAGGCCATGCATACTTTTCCTCAAACTGATACAGCTCTAAGCCCATGCATACTTTTCCTCAAACTGATATAGCTTTAAGGCCATGCATACTTTTCCCTCTAATCAGCTTGCCATGTTTTTTCTACAGTGACCTTTTTTTCCCTTTTGTGATTTAGTGTTCAACTGCTTACGGTAAAAGTACCAGCCTTAGCTTTGGTAATTTGTGACATTTTTTAGAACAGAGGAACGAAAAATACTTGTAATTGGTTGCAGAGTTTCTCCCTTTTCCTGCAGACATTCTCTGCTAGAGTTTAAAGGAAAAACTTCTTATCCAGTGCATTATCAAGGAACTCCACTTTCATCTGTTCTGGTACGGGCTGTGTCCTTAGTCAAGCATGGTTCCTAGCCACTGACCCTGTAAGGAGCTACCCTGTAGGATGTATCAGCTGCATTACACTCTCATTTAATGAACAACCTAGCACGTTGAGGACTGAGAAAACATAATTCAAGCATCTCTCTCTCTCTCTCTCTCTGTCTCTGTCTCACTCTCTTTCTCACTCTTTTCAGACCCATGGCTTTCTGTCTCATTTGCCTTCTGTGTAAACGGACCAAGGAGAGATCCCTGGAAATGTAACATGTGAAACTTGCAGTTTAGGACTCCAAGAGATGGGGCAGCTGGTGTTTTTCTCCCAAATTATTACATATTCTACTCTCCATATCACTGGGAATGGGATTTCTGGATACAACCACTTTTGATCCTCTGTTGGAATTAATGTTTACCACTACTGAATCAGCAACTGTGTTCTTGTACATGTGCTTGTGGAAATCATGTGCCCTATAAAAGTGGTCTGGCTTTTTCAGAGTAGGGGGTAAGTCAGGCCGCAAGAATCCACTGAAAATGCATTATCCAACTTTCTTATGCTGGAGGAATGGCTGGAAGTTTTGATTCTGGCAGGCCTAGGAATGTCTACATGTCAGACATGCCCAAGGGAACTAACTCTTCTACTTCCCATATGGAGGTAATGATGCTAAGGATAGGGTGTTTCTCGTGTTAAACTGCAGGGATGAGAGGGAATATGTGTGGTTAATGCATGTCAATTTTTCTATCTCTGAGTCTGAGATGTACAAATCTTTCTGGAGAGCAAGTTGTCTTCTTCTTTTAGCACAGGTACCACTGGCATTGTGGGTTATTCAGAGGTTGGCTGTATGGACTTTTTAAAATCCGTGAACTCCTGAGAGAACCCGAAGAGATCTTGTGATGGAGCCTATATGGAGAATTGGGAAGGCCCACTCAACCAAGTCTGAAACAAGCTGAGTGATGTCCATTTAGGCTTAGAGATCTTGAGCATATAATTGAGATGCAGTTTGCCTCAGAGACCCTGATACAGGTCATACAGACTACACCTTGATCCAGTCTTCTTCAACTTCCTCCTGTACAAACACTGTGAGGATGCCAACCTCTGTGGTGATGATAATGTTGCAAGGTATGGGGCAAAAGCCCAAGACTGATCACCAGCACAAAGGCTTTGGCTCATGACGATGTACTAGCAGTCAATGGAATGGCAGCCTCCATAAGGGTTGTTCCACAGGCTTTGCTAGAACCAGAAACAAAATACAAGGGCTGCAAAAGCATCTCACTGGCACAGGTGTTGTTGGGACTTAGGGAGTCTGCTGGAATCCCAGACAGTGCTATCAACCTTCTTCTCTTCCTCTTCAGGAGCTTCTCTGAGACTACTTGACAGAAGTCTGAGGAAGAGCTAACAAGACACATTGGACTGGGTGAGCTGCCTCTTCAATGATGAGTATTCCTGGAAACATTCTGCTCTTCACTTTATGATCTTTCCAACAAGCAAATGCACACTGGAGATCAGATGTCATATTTTGTACTGGATCCAGGCAAAAAGAAAAAGACTGTGAAAATCTCTGTATAGTACCTGCTTTCTGTACCCATGACAATATTAACTACAGCACCAGACATCTAAAATTATTACTGTCAAAAACAACAGCAGCAAGTACAACAAATTGGATTTCCCTTCAATGGGATACTTCCCTGAAATCTACAGATGTATGCCAAATGGATGGGCTGGCAACACAATGGACTCAAGTTGCTCATAAAAACTATGCCTAGAAAAATCTAAATTACTACCAGGGGATTCTTTACATCACTGACATCCTGATGTCCATGTGAAAGGGATGAAGGGGGAAGGGAAAGGAGCTCTATCAGGCCAGCCATTGCTCTTCTGCAGGAAGAGATCTATGAAATCGGTACTGCACCAGTGAATTATGACGACCCTTAAAAACAGGAAAATATAAAAGGATTCCAGAGATGTACTAATAAAGACAGACATGTAATTACTGAAATAAGACACAACAAGAGGATGGCCTGAGCAAAAATCAGCTATAAGGAAGGAAATTCAGTGTTATTACGCTTTCAAAAAGAAATAAAGTGGGTCATGAAGTTTATGATGAAAGCTAACAAAATAACATATTCAATCAACTTAGAAGATAGATGCTTGGAAGACTACATGGATAGTATGCAGGAATTATATACAGTGCAAATATTTCAGCTCTGTCAATTGGAGGGATTAAGACCTGACTATGGCCTATGAACCTATTTCTCCTCAAACCCTGATTATTTGGGTGAGACAATCGAAAGTCCCTTTGAGGAATAGGTGTAGTGTGAAGGTTCCCTCTTCTTTAAAGGCCTGTCCTTATCTTCAGATTTTGACTAAATAAAATCAATGGAAGAATATTCTGATCCACCAGAAAAAGACAGCTCACAAGCAAACAACCTGTCTTTAGATAAACCATTTAATGCAAGTTTATCTGACTAATCCCTAAATGTTCTTTTGTCAAATATCTTGTACATCTCACAGTCTAACTTTAAAAATGATGCACTCCCAAATACGCTAGGCATGAGACATGCCTGTCCTGAGAAAACATGTTTTTTTTCCATAAAAAGTACAGTTGAACACAAGCCCTACTTACTTGTAACAGCAGACGTTCAAATTCTTTTGGGTTATTTGCCAAGGTTACCCAGCACTGGCCAGCTTTCAAAAGTTCATACTCCCCTACCTCTCTCTCTTCCAGTGACAGCTGATTTGTTGAGCATATGCTGAGGGGAAGCCTTCAGCTGTCACAGGAAGTGAGTGCTCAGGCTTTTTTGGTTTCACAAAGGAGGACAGGAAAGTAACAAAACACAAAGACAGCACTGCAGAAAACTGAAAAAATTACACCACAACTACTCTGCCAAGTTCAGTAAAGACCAGAAAATATCGCAAATTTTTCTTACTAAAAACCAGTCTATGAAAATGGACTAAAAAACAATTGTACAATAAGAAGGACCTAACAGAAATAAAGAAAGAAATAAAGTGCTTTTTTACCCTGATTTTAATTAAACCTTTAATGAACAATCCTTAAAGCATATATTATCTAAGTTTTAACACAGTAGTAATTGAAAGGTTATCATTTAATCCAGTGGGTAAGTCAGAATTTTGCTTAAATTGCCACTGACGTTCCCTCTATTCAGTTAATTTTTCTTACCCCCCCCCCCACACACACACACTTGAATTTACAGGGATTTGCTCTAGAACAGCAAACTTAAAAGCTGTATGAACTGGATATAATTTCAAATGCTTATGCAGTGCATTAATATCATTACACATTTTAATATACAAATGTTTGTATATCCTTTTGACGAGGGTTCTTTTCGTTTTACCCATGTAGAAGGCTTCACATTTTCCACATAAACTAATGTAAACTACGTCCTTAGATAAACAATTACATTTCATAGGTAAACTAATATTACTACCGCTTACTGCAACTGTATCACCGACAAATATGAGGTCACATTGACTACAATGTCCAAATCTGTTGATGTTAATGTCGTTGTATGTCAATCAGTCATTAAAGTTAATCCACTTATTCTCAAAACTGTTTTTGAGGCTTTGCCCTTGTTTGAAAATAAATTGCTGACAATCACCCACAATATCCCATCTTTTTGATCAAACTTAAAAATACCCCGGTTGTTGTTAATTAATCCTTTTAAAATCAGAACAACCAAGAAAGTATTTTAAGATTAATGCTAAAATAAAATGTCTTTTATCTTTCCCTATAGCACCCAGTGCACTAAAACTTTAATCTTTTTCAAGATCTTTAGCCAATATTTTTTTAAAACCTATGATGCCTTTCCTGTTTGATCTAACTTCTAATATTATTAATCATACTTTCAGCATACCCCCTCTTTAAAAACATATTACCTGCAGTACCTGAAACCAGAATCATCTAGCAAGAGTATATCTGCAACCAATAACAAAATCAAATAAAAAACAAATTTAACAACAACCTAATCAAAGAGGTTGAAATCCACCTCAATTATGCACAATTTGAAGGATGGTGGGTGGGTGCTGCCACTAAGGCAGTGAGGAATTCAAACATATACTGTTCCAGGTAAGTATGACTTAAGCAGCTCTACTATATTCATCACTCCCATTGCCTTAGTGGCATTTTGGGTTAATTTCCCAAAGCTTAACCTACCTGGGAGGTGGAAGGATAAGGATCCAGGAGCCACTGGAGAATGGCACTAGCAAAGCCTGCTCTGGACTTTGAAAAGGAATTCAGTTTGTAGTATTTTGTGAAGATATCAGAGGATCAGGTCGCTGCCTCTAGAACGCTTCTAGACTTCACACGGTTTCAATATGTCACTGAAGAGGATAAATCCCTAGTCAAGTGAGCCTCTATCTCGCCTGGAAGAGATTTACTATAGTGGGAGTTAACAGAAAACAGCAGTGTAGGACAACCATTGTGCAACAGTTTGCTTACAGACAGGTTGACCTTTCTTAGCCCCTATACAGGAAACAATCAGCTGCTCAGCATTCCTAAAGGGCTTTATTCTGTCAAGGCAGTACCTGAGCTGCCTGTGCACATCCAAAGTATGCAAAAAATGTCCTCCCTTGTTTTATTGAATCAGGACAGAACACTGGGAGAATGATGGCTTCATTCAAGGTAAAATCTGAAACAGCTTTAGGAATGAATAATGGATTGAATGTGTAACACAACCCTGTTCTTATGAAAAATCTGATAGGGTTGGCACACCATGACAGCTCACAGCTCAGAGACACCTTGCAGATGTCAGTGCAATAAATAAAACAGTCTTCCAAGTAATAAACCATAAATCAGACAGAGAGACAGGTTCAAAAGGAGGCAAGATCACATTTTCTAGAACAATGCTGACACCCCAGGGAGGAGGAATTTGCTTTTAAGGGGACCTTACATGTAATACTCCTTTCATAAACTCATCATCATCATCATCAACCCCCCTTTTTCTCAATTTTTTCTACACGGGGTCTGGGTGTCTTGTTAACTGTCGCCATCTCTCTCAAGTCAATGCTACACTAATGCCTTCAAGACTCATGCCTGACTGTCAAAGATCTTCTCACATGCACTCCATCCACCCTCTTTGCTGGACATCCACATTTCCATCTACCTTTTTCCTGTCTACCCCAAATTTTCTTCACTGGATTGTACTCTGCTTTTCTGCACATGTGTCTGAAGTACTATAATGTGTTCTCTTTGATCCTACCTGCAATTGGAGCTACTCTGGCTTCTGCTCTTATGTCCTCATTTCTTTGTCTGTCCCATAGTGCGCATCCTACCACCAGTCTCAGGTACTTAAATTTCATCACCTCTAGCTTCCTCATTTGCTCTACCTTTACTGCCCAGGTTTCTGTACCACACAGTAGTATGGTCACACCAATGTTTTGTACACCTGATGTTTCAGTTTCTTTGGCATTTTTCTGTCATACACTACACCTGACACTCTACGCTAGTTGGCTGTATCCCCTCTGATTCTCGCTTTGACCTCTTCAGACTTTCCTTTTCCTCAATCATCCCTCATAGATAGTTGAAGCTATTAATCTGTTCCACTTTCTTCTCTTCTATCTCAATTCTCAGCTTCTTCTGATTTCCCCAGTTTGCTGCCATTACCACTGTTTTATCTGTACTTAGTTTCATCCCATGTGCCTTCAGTTTTGCATTCCATTCCCCTATCCTTTGCTGAATTTCTTGCTCAGAGTCTGCCTGTAATGCCACATCATCTGCATACAGCAACCATGACTTGTCCCCTCTGATGTGTTGGTTACTGTAGTCCATCACCAGTGTGAACAGTAGTAGGCTCAGAGCTGAACCCTGATGTACACCTACTCCCACTGGGAACCCTTCTGTAAGACAGAACACCGTTCTTACTTGAGTCACTGGGTCCTTCTACATAGCCTGCACTAATTCTACAAATGTTTCTGGGACTTCAAACCACCACAGTACTGCCCATATCAGCTTTCTTGGCACCTTCTCATGTGCTTTCTCCAAGTCCAAGAATGCCCAGTTGGAGTTTTTCCTCATCTCTCGCTTCTTCTCAACTATCTTTCTCACTGTAAACATCAGGTCAGTTGTGCTGCATCCTGATACGAATCTGAACTGCTCATTTCATATTAATTTCTACCTGTTTAGACTGTATGGCACGCTGTTCCGCTCTGACAGAATATTTAAGTCTAATGAGACAGAGAATGCTGTAGAGCCAGCTCCCAGGCCATCACTGCCATGAGTGTATGACCTTGTGACCCCTAACTTGTTCAGGTTCTACATCACGGTAGTCTTGTCTTTGACCACTAGAAGAGGATCTGCACTCCATAAGTGTTGAAGAACATTTAAGGCATGAATCAATGCCAACATCCTCTTTATATTTATGCTCTTTAGTGTGTCCTGAGGACCCCACAAGCCGTGCAATTCAACTCCCATGGACACTGCTCCAAATGCAAAATTGGAAGAGTCGGTCTAGACAGACTGAAAGGGGGGGGTCTGAAGAAAGAAATGGAGTCCTGGATTTAGAGACAGTTGTTTCTTCCACCACTGCAAGTCTTGTTTCACAAATCTCGGTATCAGTACCTGGAAATCCAAGAGATGAAGGTGCTGATCCAACAATTCTTCAAGTACCACTAAATTTTTCTCATGTGTAGTATGGCTAGTGATATCATAAGTATTTCTGATGCCATGAGGCCTAAAATTTTGAGGAATTCTCTTGCTCAGTCCATGTCTAGAAGAAAGACATCCAAGACAGTGCCATGATGTCAGAACTTTATCTTCTGGCATTTTATAAGCATGAATGGAAATCAGATAATCACAGTTTTAGATGTCTATCAAACATCCCAGGAAAACAATTTGTTGAGAGAGTGTGAAGAATGACTATGTACAGACAGAAGGTTGAAGGTATATATATCTATTTATAAAATGAAATGGCATAAATAATAAATAAGAAAATGATGGTGACTCTAGTTCATGTAGCCAAGACATGCCTCTTTGTTAACAATGAGGATAAATGTAGTTACTGATGTTCTGCTCATGACACAGTATGGAAGCAACAGACACAAGTCAGTAAGCATTCGATATGCGTAAAAAATCCTTTGAAGTCACACTTATCTACTAGAAAGTCTATTACAATTTTATTAATCAGCTAGAAAAGCACAAAGTGAAGCAGAAAAGCCAGTTCAAAAACTGAAGCAAGATAACAAGAAGAAGGAAAAACATCAGGATGCACAAAAACAAAGCTGACAAATACCTAAGCTAGTTCTACTTAACGTTTATAAGTCTTAATCAGGCTATGGGTGATTGAACCTGCAAAATTATGTCAATTCCAGTTAAGGGAGATGAATGAAGTGAAGCTAAATTAACACTAGCTACTGGAGTAAGGGAAACTGGAAATTATTAGGAGTATCAAGAGAGGGAAGCTTGAAAGTAGAAGATAAACAAAAAAGAGTATGAGACTAAATGACTGAGGGCTTCAAGAATGCACATACAAAGGGAAGACAGCTTCATTGAAAATGGCCCTTAGTAGTATGATCAGACATTAACTCCATCACTGGGCTGTTGTGATGACATAGTTTGCATTTTATAAACATGAATGGAAATCAGATATCACAGATTTAGATATTACCTGAACACATTTTTGCTAAATTGGACATTATTAATTTTATACTAATATGTATTAGTGACATGAGTCTGCAATTCTTCACTAAGGACTTAATCGGGCTAGGCTTAGAAACAGAGATAGTCTTAAAAATTATATTTTATTTCATATAATTTGATATGGGAAAATTAACTTTACCAGTATGGGAGCTGTTTTTTTTTTTGTAAAAAAATAACTTCAAATCCATCACAGGATGTAACCTTACATAAAAACAGTTTACATTTAATTAAAACAGTATTTGCAAACACAACTGGATGCAAAGGACAAAATGCAATTGCTGAATGAATTGAACGGATGTAAGATTAAGAAAGAAAATCTACCCTAAATATCAATATTAGTATGGGTAGTTCAACTGGATGAATTATTGAAAACTGAAAATGGAGACTGTGCTATATGGCACCTGAAATATAAAGAACTGCGTTGACTCATTAAAGGCAGCTTCAGAGAACATAATAAATTCAAAAAAGAAAAAAAAGTTCACTGAAGCTCCAAAGAACCCTTTGTTTTGAGGAGGACAAACCCAACTCTCCAGTCCACATGAATTTGCATACGCCAACCCTGAGGTTGAACAACAGCAAAGAAACAGGCAAACTCTACTACTGAAGAAAATAGTTTCGGCAAGCATACTTCAGTCCTTTTAGATTTACTGAAACTACCTGCAGCAAATCAACATGAACCCAAATATGAAATATGCAGATAAGCATCTTCCATTCAGGGATCCATTCAGGGATAACATGTAAGAATTCTGCTCTGTGAAAGAAAGTACTTATATTGAGGGAGTTACCATCACAAAACAATTCATACTCAGAAAAATGTACAGATATGTTAGATTCATACTGGTCTTCAGATGCTGTTGTTTTTGATAAATACAAACCTTAGAAACCTTTCTTCCTACTTTATTTGGAGCAAATTATATAAACACCGGAGTATCATTCCTGAATGATTCAGACCTATGAAGACAGATTTTCAACTGCCTGTGTACTTCTATGGTATGGTGGATACACTTTCCCTTTTTGGAATGGTTTAAGAAAGAAAGCAGGCAAATTTATAGGCTGGTTCAAGTTATTTTCTGAACCACTCTTGGAATGAAGGAAGGGTTAGTTTGGACGGACACCCAGTGATTATGAAGACTGGGCAAGGAGGACTGTTAAGACAAAGCTTGTAATTCTAAACCTCTTCTTGCGGAAGTGACTGCCATCAAAAATAGGATCTTCTGATACAGGAACTTTAGCTGTGCAAAAGAAGATTGATCAAAGAGTCTTTTTTGTTAAGGCCAATAAAACAAATTTAAAGCCCTAAGAAGGAACTTATTATTTTACTGGATGGCACAGGAGAAAGACAACTTTTTAAAACGCCCTGCACAATTTATGAGAGGCAGAGGAATTTGAGTAAAAACATTACAATAGTTGGATAATGGATGCTGGTTATCTACTTTAATAGCAGTATAACTAAATCCTGAATGACAAACACAAAAGAAATTGGAGCATTTCAGAAACAGAAGCAGAAAAAGGGTCAATGCCTTGAGTAACTTCCCAAATAGAAAACCGTTTCCATTTACTTCAATACTCTGAGCAAGGATTCTTTTCTGAGATGCAGAGAGTACAATGACACTCTGAAATAATGAAGGGTACGTGGCCATTAAGGGAAGTGAAGAAATCTGCTACAGGATTCCTTTTGAGATGCAGGGAGTATAATGAGTGTCTGAGATAATGAAAGGTACTTGGCCATTAAGGGAAGTGAAGAAATCTGTTACAGGATTCCTTTTGAGATGCAAGGAGTATAATGACAATCTGAGATAATGAAGGGTTCTTAGTCATTAAGGGAAATGGAGAAACCAAATGGTCAGCATGAGGTTTAGAAAATCCAGATGAGCTGTCTAGACATATGTGACAGATGGGAAGGTCATGCCTACTCATCCTGGTGGCATTCTTTGAGAAGGTCACCAAAGCAATAGATGAGGGCAAAATGTGTCACACTGCCTACCTCCTCCTGACCAAGGCACCTGGCACAATACTCCACTTGGGCATTGTTGACAAACTCAAAAGATTAGGGACAAACCCTTATACTTGGTGGACAGCCAGCTAGCTAACAGACAGGACCAAGAAGTTAGAATTGGGGATTCCACTTCTAAAAGGAGGCCAGTCATAAGTGGAGTCTCAGAGATCAGTCCTAGGACTGTTCCTTTTTGGCATTTACTTCTCTTGGGACCGCTCCTTTTTGGCATTTACTTCTCTAAAGTCAAGGCCAATGTCAGTGGTTTCCAGATGACTAAATTTGCAGATGATTGCAAATTTGTAGCTGTCATTGAATCCCCTACTGACACAAATGTTCTCTAGGAAGTGCTGACACAAACAACTAGTGTCAGAGCCATGGACTACAACTAAATGCCAAGAAATGCACAATAGTATCCTTTTGGAATTCATCTACTCCTTGTGACTATCATATTGACAACACACCCTTAAGAGAGCTGACCTAGTAGTCAGTAACTTAGGAACATATATAGACAGTAATCTAGTCTTTGACCATCACATGTCTACAGTAGTAAGGAAAGCATTCTATGTCGTGCAAATTATAAACAAAGGTATGGCATCCATGTCCAAGGAAGTCATTATTCCACTGTGTTCAGCATTCATCTGACCTATCACTGAGTATAACAGCCCCTTTGATATGTACCTAAGCAGGAATATCCAACAACTGGAACATCCACAAAAGTTCCTCAATAAAAGAATATAGGGATACATAACATGTCCTATGCAGACTGCCTCAAGGCCATATCCCTGTATTCTGTCTCCTACAGACTGTTGAGGGCAGATCTATGCCTGGCATACAAGGCACTGTCAGATTCCACTCTGATGGACCTCCTGCATATCTGCAAGACAAACAGCACCAGAATTACCCATTCTAATGACTTAAACCTTGCCTACAATTTGCACCACTTTTAGGAAATTTTATTTTGGCATTCTCGAGCATGTTGCCCAAAACCCACAAGGAAGATATTGAAAAGGTTTGTTAGGGAAGTGGGAACTGGTATTGCAGTTTAAGTTAGAGGCTACTTTCCCACCAGGATTGAATGAACACACATCTATTTCACACATTTTACAAATGAATGCTAGTAAGTTATGAGACTTCTAAGTAACTTATTTTTATTCAGTTTATTCATTTTTAATACTATATAATAAAGTAATTTTAAATTATATAAATTATGCTTAACTATTTATTAACTTGATAATAACACAAATTTACTTTACATCTAACTTGGTTGATTTTAGACCAGTTTTTATCTCTGTTTAGAAGAATATGTGGTACAGCTTTAAGAATCAATTACTTGGCTTTACTGTATTTTAATTAACCAATGAAAAGGTTTTTAAACATTATAATTATTATATTAAAATGTTCTTTATTCTGATGAAATCTCAAGAGTGGGATGAAAGCGCTTTAAAACTTTAGACTAGTTCATCCCTGGACCTCTTACTGACATTATTTCTTCTTTGTTTATTATTTGATCTACAATGCTACAACATTATTGGAGTTGTCATTTGCCTGTGATAAACAGAACCCGCTGAAGAGACAGGTATGGATCCCAGAGACTACCTTGTCTACAGAATTGGTTCCCCATCCATGTGAAGCAGGGTTCCTCCCTAACCCAATTCAAGTATAACTTGGACAACTGGATGAGGAACAGGAAATTCATCCCTGGTTTGGCACCTATATTTCTAATGGACACAGGTAGCCTATAAAATGTTTCATCTCCCAGGTCACTGCTTGTAAACTTTTAATCTCCCAAGCCCCTGCTTACACTTTTTCAAGGGTACCAGAATTTGTCAGAGATTTAGGATGCATGGCTAGGTTTAAAAAGGCTCCTGTGGTCATTAGCCTAGTAAACACTTATGAACATACAAAGATCTAGACATTAATCTAGAACACATAGGCACTCTGTATTAAAGAGACACCACATTTGCTGTGGCCAACATGTTTTAATGAGAATCACAACAGTTTTATACATTGTAGCTTTCTGTAAGAATCTAGACATCAGGGGAAGTGGTGAAAATGCACGGTGAACTCTGGTAGGTCGCTGCCCAATTACAGAGCATCTCTCTGGGATTATCCTTCCACAGAGATCAGGGTTAAGCAGCTGCTGCACCTGATGTTGGTCGGAGATGCAAATAACTCACAGCAAGGCTTGGCTCAGCTGATGAATATTCAATGAGCTAGAGCACAACTGAGACATCTCTTGTGTGGTATCAAGATGGATCTGCTGCTAGGTAGATGGTATTTCCTATAGTGTGCATTGCAATTAGAAAATGATACAAAGTAACCATCCACCACTAAATTCTTATGGCCTCTCGGCAAAAAGAGGTAGAATCTGGTTTCTCCTTGTTTGTTCAAATACCACACCATGAGCATCTTGTTCGCCTAAATGGAGATCAGTCCTGGAGGTAAGAAGGTTCCAGGAATTCCTGCAATGCTAGCAGAACTGCTACAATCTGCAAATGTGAAGACTGGCCTCTGTCAAATTCCAAGCTCCTTGGACCAGTCTCCCTTCAAAATGCTCTACCTCCTCACCCCAAAGTGGAGGCATCAATGGTGATCTCTGTCCTTAGAGGGGGAACTAATAGAAGGTCTTTCTGTATGAATCTTAGAGGAGGTTAGCCACCATTTCAAACAGGTCTTGAACAGCCAAGTGATAATGACTGGGATGGAGGGATGGTTTGACCACTGAACTCTAAGCAGCCTCCGGAGGACATGCATGTGAAAATTAGTGAAATGCACCATGACCGTCATGGAGGCAATCAATCCAGGGGCCTGAAGTACTAATGTTGCTAGCAGGTATGAATGATTCAGAAGAGTTTGGACAGAAAGTCTGACTGATTAAATTCATTTGGCTAGAAGACTTATCATAGACTGCGCGGTGTCCTGATGGCATACGACAGGAGAGTAAAGATTTGTTTTCTTTGTAATTTACAGGCATACCTAAGGATAGGCAGAGATGCAGTAAGTAATCTCTGGCTTCAATAAGAGATTTTCTGGTCTTAGTAGTGAGCAGCCTATCGTCCAAGGATAGGAACACTTGGGAGTCCTCTTAAGTTTCAGATGGGCTGAGACTACTGCCATGCACTTGAACATGCAGAGGGCTGTTGTGGTGAGACTGAAGGGCAGGGTTCATAACTGAAAATGACTGGCTTCTAGCTGTAAGTGTAGAAATCTAATGGATGTCCTTGCTATCCTCATGCAAATGTAGGCATCCTGAAGATCTGCTGAGCACATCTGGGAAGGCAAAATTGTCTGTAACATGACTGTTCTGAAGGAGAACTTTTTGATGTGAAGGTTTAGGTTGCTAAGGTCTAGAAAGAGCCTGAGGTCCTTATTCGTCTTCAGAACTAAAGAGAACAGTGGATAGATGCCTGACCCTCTCTGATCTGGTGGGACCTATTGGGTGGCACTTTTTTCTAATAGCAAAAGAACTTCTCTTTTGGCCACTTTTCATTTGTGGCACAGACAATCTGAAAATGGCTAAGACTGAATGGCTGGGGGGGGGGGGGGTAGGAAAAGGAAATTTATAGCCACTGGGTATCATCCTTCTCCCTCAAGTGTCCTGCATGGTGGCCATCCACATGGTTAAGTGTAGGGATACATGACCCCGATATGCCACCAGAGGAGAGCAGTTGAGCAAGCCTTCAGGAATGTTATTACCATTTGTCCCAAAAGGTAATCTTATATCTACAGTTATGCAGACCACATTAACCTTTAGGTCTGCATCCATTAAAGGGGGTATCCACAGTCTTAAGTGGTGTGAAAGGGATGAGTCGGAGGGTTTCAGAAACACAAACATTTGGACCTTTTCTAATTCTTACTGTAAGATCTCTGACAGGTCTCAAATTTGAAAGTATGGCACAAAGTGTCTTCCTTTCCAGCCTATACTTCAGAAATCCTTCTTTGACATAGGGGCCAAATAATGAGGTGCCATCATAACTGCCATTTGTGAAAAATGTTGTGAAATTATTTGCAAAGCCACAAAGGTGGAGACAGGCATGACATTTCATTGTAATGTCTGCACCTGCTGCATGAGCCAATCCACTGGCACCACTACACAAGAGTCCAATGGAGAGGTTGGTAATATTCACCATTATATTCCTGTAGGCTTCAACTGTTTTCTAGACTCTGGTGTGGGCAGGTTCCTCAAACAGTCTAAAGCTTGTTCCACTAAACCTCTTTGGAAGTGGATCATGTGAGTGGCATAGTACAATGCTCTTAGAGCAATGGAACTCTAGGCATATGCCCTCATCCCCTTTCCGTCCGCTGCTCTGGGCTTCTTGCTGGTCAACAGACCTGCATCATCAGACAGCTATCTTTACTAGATCCGGTGACAATCAAAGAATCTACTAGAGATCCCTTTAACCAGTGATGCCTATCTTTTAATGGCCCGAGAATTTTGTTGGGTTTCTTGGAGATGGCATCAAAAGAATCTAGTTCCTGTCATGCCCTCCTGATAGCCAAATCAAAGAGTTGGCAGAAGGGCCCACCCAAGAAGTACAGGGTGTAGAATAAACCTCAAATAACACCTCTTCATTCTAAGAAGGTGGGACCATGAGCTATTATCTTCTCTGCTGCATCAATTCCAGGATTTTGCCAAAAGTGACATCCTCTGGAATGGAGGAACTCTCTCACTCATCCAAGTCTGTGTTTAAAGTGAGAGACTCAGGAAGGAAGTCTATGTGTCTCCTGTGAGGGTGGGGGTGATTTGACTCTTTAGAGGACTCCAAATGAACCTGTGCAAGATTTTTGAGGTTATTTGTCCTGCAACGCATCAGGGGTTAGAGCCAACACTACTGGAGGATGTGCAAATACTCCCAAATAAGAGGTAATCATCCTCTCCATAACATCAAAGGCCAACTCCACGATGGAATTCACCATAGATCTTTGAACAGGTGCTGCATCCACTGCCTCCAAGGTGCAAATAAACAGAGTCAAGTAAGAAAGTTCCAACACTGATGAACTGGAGGGCCTCAAGAAATATGAAGATTGGTGCCAACACCTCAAATGCCAAAGACTCAGACTCAGAGAAGGGCACCAAAGAAGTTGCTGGCAGGGACAGTACCAAAGATTCCACATTGGAGGGTCAATCTTAAGACTCCATCGCTACTGAGGGTCTCAGCTTTGAATGAATCACATGTGAAGGTACTGGTGCTGAGGTAAATGTAGAGGTTGGCATCTTGCACACAAGCTCCATGTGGTGCCTCAGTGCTGAAACTTCTGGTGCCTAAACAAGCCTGGAAAGGAGCATGGATAAGAGAAGGAGAACTAACCCAATCTGCCCTTGAAACTGAGGGGAATGGGATGACACCCATCTCAATCTCTGTGTTCAATAAAGCCATTATCGTCAGCTCTCAGTCAATATTTGAGGTACTCCTGAAGGACCATAAGAAGGAAGTTGTGGGGTCTGGAGATGAAACAAGGCAGTTGTCTTTCCAAAAAATGATGGCTAGTATGATGTTTTGGTGAATTATCATGAACCACTATTGGCTCTAACTGCAAAAGTGCCAAAGGAGGTGATTCTCTCTCAGGTGAAGAACTGAAGTCTGCTCCAATCACAGTGCCTTCAAAGTCAAAGAAAGGTCAAAATCTTTTTTTCTTTTTTTTTTTTTTTAGGTTCTGAGCATCTGTTATTCAGTTTCTGTTTCTCTTTTTCCTTTCTGGGGTTCTGCATTGACTGCTCAAGAGGAAGTAAGCATTTGTGAATTAACTTTTTCTGTCAGTCCATCAAGGAACATGAGCCAAAGGTCCTGCAGATAAAGCAGTCTGCTGAAGAGGTGTTCTGGCCCCTGGCATACCAAGCAGAGCTTATAGGTGTACTGGATAGGAATTTTATAAGAATACCCATATTGGAGAAAATTAATCTCCAAGAGGAAAACAAATGCCTTTGGAAACCTAAATCAGAGGAGAACAGGAGGAGCAGCCTTTGCTCTCCTTCATTCTACTTTAAAATTACTTCATTCAGCCTTTTAAATCTAACCCAGGCAGAACTGGAGACTAAAGGGATTTGGATGTGTTTGGCATGGAGTCAAAAACAGCAGAATGAGCAGTAAAAACCACTGAACTAGTTTGAATTTTGAAATATTTTGCAGAACCTAAGGAAGTATTTTTTAAGAACAGTCTCTGAACAACAATGACATTGATGTAGAAAGGTAATAAAAAAAAATCTGACAAGAAATTTGTTGAAATTTTAGTTCCAATGACTAAACAGTAAGATAAAAAAGGAAGGCAGGAAAAATTGTGTTACACAGAAAACAAAACTTTTGGCAAAAATCACAGTTTGGTTGTGGCCATTTTTCTCTGACCATTCTCAATGCTTGGAAACGGTAAATTGGACAGTGTGAGATGAGCAAAGCATGATAACAGAATTCCAAGCATCCTGAGATAGTTCATCTTCTGAACTGTCATAATGACTGCAGCATTAATACTACAGATTATCAAAGTTTGCCCTCACCTATCCAGATATTGAAAGGCAGACAGATATGGGGGGGGGGGGGGTACAGCTATACACCTCACAGTACCTAGTGGAGTCCATGAAGCTAGGAAGTCTGAAACTTAACTCATGGCATTGGAGAAGTTTCTATTCTATGAGAAACAGCAATTTGTTGTTAGAAGATGAGATCTGTGGGTGCAAGATGCAACAATAGATATACAGCTTACTGGATAAATACAACAATGTGATAAGACCGCCAGCTTGCATTGCATTTTAATAACATTGCTTTTAGCTTGTATCCCAAGATACTTTGATTACATTATCCACAGAATGATATCAGTACATACATACATACAAATGTTTCAAGCATGGGCATTAAAGCCCTTCTAGCTTGCCAATATGCCAAAACACTTGCTCCCATAATAAAAGTCCAGGCTGTCCTTAAAAATATCTAAACTAGTACTTGCTTTAATGTAATTTGGTAGTCTGTTCCAAGCATCAGCTACTCTGTCAGATAACCAATTAGTACACTTCTCATTCCTATAGAATCTTCTACATAGGTTATCTGATGATTCTCTAGTACTTTTTGATAACCCCAAACATTCCCAGAGGTAGCTGTCCCTAAATGCCCTATATACCTGAATAAGATCTTATCTGTTAAGAGACATTGTACAAGTTCAGATATTTTAGTCTTTCATAATAACTTAGATTTTCACATCCATGGATGCCCTTAGTATATTTCTGCTGTACGTTTTCCAGTTTATTCATGCTTGTTTTCCTATAGGGCTTCCATATTGTTATTCCGTACTCAAGTTTGGGTCTAATGTAACCAACAAATAATGACTTCATTATGTTTGATTTCCTAGACTTTATAAATCTTTTTATACAACCTATAGTTCTATAACTATCATTAGCCAATTGGTTGATATGATTAGAAATACTCATAGCTGAATCTACCCATATACCCAGGTCCTTAAATGAGTTTACAGTTTCAATCACTGTGTGCTGTATTAAATATTCACCTTTCAGTTTATGATTCCCAAATCTCATATGCTTAGTTTTTGATGTATTTATCAACGTTTTTTTTCCTGTACCCAAATGCTCAATTTAGTCAAATTATTTTGCAGACATGCCTTATCTGTAACACTTGTAATCAGTTTACCCAATTTCAGGTCATCAGCATACAGACTGTAGAACACCTCAGATGAAAAAGTAAGGTCTGAAAGATACAATCTAAACAAGTAATGGCATAGTATAGAGCCCCTGTGGGACACCTTGACTGTAACCAAAGATTTCACCTGTCCACTTTGTGTGTAATACTTGCCATGTCTTATTTGTAAGCCATGCAGCTATCCATCTTATCAACAGTACATCAATACCTAGGTGTACTAATTTACTGATCAGTGTTTTGTGCATGACCCTGTCAAATGCTGAAGTTAAATCTATATAAATCATATCACAGCACAATTTTTTATTCATAGCTGTTATTATATTGTTATAGAAAGTACAGTTGTGTACACTTCCATAAATGTAGATGTTCAAGTGTATTCACTGTTGCAGTCCTTTCAAAATGGGTTATCCGGCTCCCGGTAGCCCACAGTCAGCCAGAATACCAAAGTCCTTGGTATATGACGTCGGCTGCCTCCAGTTTAGGCCTGATGTCAGGAAGTCGGGTACAAAGGAAGACAGCCGACGCCATTTTCTCAGTTTTTCTTGCCTTAACTGTCAGGAGCCCCAAAAAAAGGTTAGACCAGGAAAAGAAAATCCAGTCTGTGCCCTAGGAAGGAGGGGGAGGACCAGGACTGCAATAGTGAATACACTCGAACATCTATATTTATGGTAAGTGTACACAACTGTACTATGCTTGTCATGTTTCATTGTTGCAGTCCTTACAAAACGGATCGATTCCCAAAGCCCAAGAAAAAAACAAAAGGGAGGAGGAACACCCACTGTTTAAGGGTTGGTAAGGATGCCCTGCAACACTGCAGTGGCAAAACCAGCCCTGGACTTAGAAAACAAGGGCAAATTGTAATGTTTAGTGAAAGTGTGGACAGAAGTCCAGGTAGCTGCTTCCAGTACGTCCCTAGTAGGTACACCTCTTAAGAAAGCTGCTGAGGTAGAGGCTGCGCTAGTAGAATGGGTCCTAATACTCTGAGGAGGAACCTTGCCATGCTGTAAATAACAAAAGTGAATACAATGAGCAATCCACTTTGAAATGGTCTGTTTTGAAATAGCTTTGCCCCGAGCTCCAGCAGCAAAACTGACCAACAATTGATCCGACTTTCGAAAAGATTTAGTCCTGTCCAGGTAAAATCTAAGCTGTCTATGCACATACAGGGAATGCAGTAACCTTTCCTATTTATTCTGAGGATTAGGAAAGGAGGTAGGCAGGTGGATAGACTGGTTAAGAGATAGGCTAGAAACCACCTTAGGCATAAAGGAGGGATTAGTTTGAAGAGAAACCCTATCCACATGGATGATAAAAGCCTCTACTGCCATTAAGGCCTGCAGCTCAGAAACTCTCCTAGCTGAAGTAATAGCCAAAAGAAAGGCAGTTTTCCAGGACAGAAACGTCAGGTCTGCTAAGGCAGCTGGTTCAAATGGAGGTAGAATAAGTTTCTCAAGTACAAAACTTGAGATCTCAAGCAGGAGTAGATGCCCTTCTGGGAGGCTTTAAATTGCTAGCTCCCCTGAAGAACTTTTTCATCAAGGGATGAGAGAAAATAGGATGCTCAAAGGAACAATGAGCAGAAATAGCTGAAGCATGGATCTTGATAGAAGAAAAGAAAAGTCCACCATTAAGCAAGCCTGCCAGATAGTCAAGAATGAGAGGAAGAGGAGGCTGAGAAAGGTCTTCCCCTCTCGTCTGCATCCAAATGGAGAATCTTTTCCACTTATCTGCATAAGATTTCCTAGTGCTAGGCCTCCTGGCCTCACGAAGGACCTCAATCACTTGTTGGGAAAGGTTTAAATTATGAGCCAAGCTGCTAAATGCAGAGTCTGAAGATGAGGATGCAGAATTCTTCCCCCCTCCTGAACCAAGAGATCTGGTATCAGGGGAAGATGCCAATACCGAGACTGGGAAAGACTGCGAAGTAGTGGATACCAATGTTGTCTGGGCCAATCTGGAGCTATTATGATGGCCCTTGGTTTTTCGTCTCTTATCTTTAACAGCACTCTGGGAAGAAGAGGTAGAGGAGGGAATGCATAGATTGAGAGCTGTATCCAGGAGAAGGACAAAGCATCCACTTTCCAAGCTTTGTTGTGATGATCCCTGGTACAAAAGGTTGGAAGAAGGTGGCTGGTTGGAGATAAGAAGTGATCCACCTGGGGAGTGCCCCAACAATGAATGATACGTTAGAAGATGGTCTTGTTTAGTTGCCACTCATTAGGATCCAGGACCTGCCTGCTCAACTGGTCTGCCAAGGTGTTGAGCCTTCCTGGAAGAAACTGAGCTATAAGATGAATGCCCATGGAAGCCGCTATGGACCATAGTATCATGCTTTGTCTGCACAGGGGGTAGGAGTGCGTCCCTCCCTGCTTGTTGATATACCACATGATTGTGGTGTTGTCTGTCCTGACCAGAAGAGTACCAGGAGAGTGAAGATGTTTGAAAGCCATTAAGGCCTGCTGGACTGCCATCAATTCCTTCAGATTTACGTGCAAATGAACCTGTTGAGAGTTCCAAGTCCCCTGAATGTATCTGCCCTCTAGATGTGCTCCCCAAGTGTAGTCCGTGGCATCTGTGGTAAGAGTCTGGCTGGAAGGAGGTGGACAGAAAGGCAGGCCTTTGTTCTGTGCACAGGCCATCACCCACCAAAGGAACTCTGTCTGCAGGCAGGGAATCAGAGGAAGTATCAAGTCTAAATCCTGACTGTGTTGACACCAAAGGTTTTTGAGGTACCATTGTATTTTCCTCATATGCAGTCTGGCATATGGAATCATCAGAATACATGAAGCCATGAATCCCAGGGCTTGCAGGAATTGCCTTGCAGAGAGCTGGGTCATGCTTGCCAAATTTTTAACCATCTGAGCATGAGGCATTTGAGGGGAGGCCGACACCTGCTTAGGAGTAGATTTTTGGCTGGATGGCCTGCTAGAAAGCCGGAGGGACTCAGGAGGCCTAGCTACCGCAGAAGTCTGAATCAAGGTCGTTCGTCTGGATCTGGTCTCCAGGTGGAGAAAAGAGGCCTCAAAAGCCGGCACCAGCTTAGCGCCTCCGGATCCATCAGAGGCGGCAACTGGCAGAGGGTCAGAAGACGAAGCGGAAGCCTGTGGTATGGAGGACTCAGAAAAGGTCTCGACAGACCCCTGCTGCTGAACATCCATGGACTGCAGGGGCAAAGAAAGCGCCTCACTGACTACCACTGGGCCGACAACCAACTTAACAGGGATGAGGTTGGCTAAGTTGATCCTAAGCCTATCGTTGTCTTTATCCTTGCGCTTCTTAGGAACATCTGAAGTCAGGAGACCAGAAGACACCATACTGATGAACTTAGGCCAAACTCCAAAATCCTTGAACATGATCCTAGCTCTACGGCGTATGGTACGCGGGTGGAAAAAAAACACAGAGAACAGAATTAGGGACGCCGTGCTCAAGGCCCAAACAAGTAATACAATAGGAATGAAAATCACGGTGCGGAATCTGTTTTCCACAGGCAAGGCAGTTATTAACTTTCTCTGACATTCGTTAAAGCAAGAAAAGAGGGTCCCCAATGGGGTACTTATCTGAGGATGTCTTCAACTAAGCAGTTGGAATACAAAAAAAGGTACTCGGCCAACCGGCACTCATGCAAAATGCTTCTGCTTTGGGCTCCGCAGCAAGAAAAACTGAGCAAATGGCATCAGCTGCCTTCTTTTGTACCTGATGTCCTGACGGCAGGCCTAATCTGAAGGCTGCCGACATCATATACCAAGGACTTTGGTATTCTGGCTGACTGTGGGCTACCGGGAGCCAGATAACCCATTTTGTAAGGACTGCAACAGTGAAACACGATGAACGTCATCATGTTACAGGTGGTAATAGATCTATTTTCAACATATGCATGCTGATATATGTTTTTTTAGTCCCAACCTATCCAGTTCTGACAATAACTTATCCAGTATTACTTTCTCCATTATTTTTCCACAACATGAAAGTAGACTTAAGGGTCTATATGATTCTGGGTTTGTCCTACTCCCCTTTCCCTTAAAGACAGGTTTAATAAGTGCATGTCTCCAATCTTGAGGAATATCCCCATATTTATATGACCTAGTAAATAACAGATGTAATGGCAGTGTAAGTTCTTGCTTAAGTGTTCTCAGGTCATTGTTACTTATTCCGTCTTCTCTCTGTGCTTTGTTTGGATCCAGTTTGCACAGTTCTTTTCAATATAATCTATTTTGATTTCAGTATCTGGGGTTACCTGGATGTCACTAGGACAATTTACCACCCTTTTTGTGAAGCCAAATTGTTTTGCATAAGACTTTGTAATTAAATCTATAATCTGTTGTGTCTGAGAATAAATTTTAGAATCTGCACACAGTTTATCAATTTGTGTATCTTTACTGGTTTCCTATTATGCTCAACATCTTTATATAAATTTTCTTCAAATTTTTCTTGATCTTGTCTAACACTATGCTTAATCTGTTTGTCCAGCTCATTTATTTCAGTTTTCAAAGCTGTAGTTCGTACTCTCTTCCACTTCTTGTATGTTTTGTCTCTCACCTTAATCAGGTATCTTCTTCTTATGGAAATATACCCCCATGATGTTGCGTGCCTAGATCCTGATGTTAAACATTTTTTTGACTTTTTGCACTAAAACAATTTCTCTTTCAAAACTTTCCACATTCCATCTGCAGTTTTTCCACTGAACACCTCACTCCAGTTAGTTTTAAACAGCAACTGTTTTGCTTCCCTATAAATCTGTAATTAACCTTCTGTGTATTGGCTTAGATTTCAGTTTGGCAGAATTATCTAGCAACAAATTAACCTTTATGACCCCATGATCACTGCACATCAATGGTGGTAAAACTTGACTTGAAGTTAACAGTAATTTCTTTGGGAAGACAAACAATATCTAGTATATTCCGTCCCCTGGTAAGTTTTTTAACAATCTGAAGCATTTGTTGTTCCTGAATATACTCTGTGAATAATTTCTTTACTAACATTGTTGAATCAATATTATTCCAGTCTGTTTCTGGTAAATTTAAGTCCCCAGCTAATATTATTCTTCCCTCCTGTGTTTCATGTAAGAAATGTATGAATTCATCTAGGTCATCTGCACTTGACTTTGGTGGTCTGTACACTCCAACAATTGTTATATGTTCCAGGGTTGTCTTTACTGTCACAGTTACACAGTCTATAGTATTGGCGTTATCACTGAACATGTAATAATCACAAGTCTCACAGCTATCTTTAATCTCTATCATAACACCTCCACCTGATTTTTTGTTAGAATGTCTGTTACAGTAAAAACATTTATACCCTAACAGAACTGGTTTCCAGTCACTGTTCTTTAACCATGTTTCACAAACTATAACAACATCAATCTTGTGGGAACGTAACAAATTTTCTAATAAAAAATTCTCCTAGCATTAACAACCGTCAGAGATGCATCAAATGTTGCTACCTGTGAAGTGTTACATTTTTGACCTGGCAAAAATCATGGCTAGTGTTTGTCAAATATTGCAAAATATCTGCTGCAAAAATTCTCTTCCCTGATCTAGACAAATGCACACCATCCTGTCTGAACATGTGTGCCCAAAAGAAGGCTTGGATGCTCCACATATTTCCATTTTTTAAAACAGGACATTTTTTTCCATGTAGGTGTTTATCCAAAAAATTGTTTCATTCACAGTGACCTGACTATCCTTTCTATAGGTGATTTGTGAAAAATATGCCCTAACACCAGTACAAGCTATACTATCTAGGCGGGCTGTCAGTTCCCGACTAACAGTCAAAGAATCTTTGTTGGTGACATCATTTGCACCAACATGAATAAAAACAGATCCATACTTCCTTACATTAAGGCGTCCCAAGGCTTGTTTCACATTTTCTATTTTTGCTCCTGGCAAGCATAACACTACTCGATGTTCATTATCATCTCTGCAAATATAAGTATCAGTTCCTCCAATAACTGAATCTCCAATTACAAGAATATCTTTGTTGACCATCTCTGAAGAATCTTCAGCTTCTAATACACTTGTATCTGCTCTATCAATTGTTAAGAAGGATAGCTCTTCATCACTATTAGTATTATCAATTCCACTGTTTTCATTGCGTATTAAATTCTCATCCAGCTGGCATTGTAAATCCACAGCTTGAGCCATGTAGTCAACATCTGTCTTTCTCTTCTTTTTTCTTATAGTAATGTTCTTCAATCCTTCTACGTTCAGTTTTGATTTCTTCCTTTTCACCTGCCCCTTGCCTCTTTTTTCTACCTTTTTCATTGGAAAGGTGATGCCTTTTTCTGTAGACTGAGGGTTTTCTGACAGACAGATATCTTCATTCCCTGTCACCAGTGTGTTACATAACAAAGCAGAATCTTTTTTACTACATATCCTTTACAGTCATTAGTCAGTTTCTTTTTCTTCTTTGTTATTTGTTGAGAACTTATTGCTGAGTCCTTGCAACCACAATTCCATAGTTCTCAGGGGCCTCATCATGTTTCATAGGAGTTAGTACTACTGTTTATGAAAAATAATCCAGAAAACAGACCAGAAAAGGAGCAAAACATCCTGAAAGCAGACCATATCTATCTCAAATCTGAGCAGCAGTAAAAAAGTACAGTTGTGTACACTTACCATAAATGTAGATGTTCAAGTGTATTCATTGTTTCAGTCATCACATTTAAGTTATCTAATTGCAGTAGCCCTCAGTCGGCCTGATTAACAAAGTCTTAGGTCCTGCGTCGGTTGCTGTTTCTTCTTCCATGACGTCAGGTTGTCAGGGGTATAAAACATGCAGCCGACGCCATTACATCAGTTTTTCTTGCCCCAGATGTCAGGTGCCCCCATTGGGAAGCAATTAAATATATAAAAATACAAGGTTATACCTCCAACAAAAAAGCAAATACACCAAAAAGCTTTTAAGCATAGTAAAGGAGAGTAGAAGTATAGCCAAAAGAAGACAGGAGGCTGGAGGGAGGGTAACCAGGACTGCAACAATGAATACACTCAAACATCTACATTTATGGTAAGTATACACAACTGTACTATGTTCTTTGTGTTTCACTGTTGCATTCCTGCCATTTGGGTAGATTCCCAAAGCTAAGGATGGGAGGAGGAATTTAGATAGTATTAGGACCAGCTATAAGGCCCTGCAAAACTGCAGTGGCAAAGCCAGCTCTGGATTTAGAGAAAATTGGCAGATGGTAATGCTTGGTGAAAGTGTGTACAGAACTCCAGGTAGCAGCTTCTAGGATATCCCTGGTAGGGACGCCTCTGAGAAAGGCTGTAGAGATAGATATAGCCCTGGTAGAGTGGGGTCTGATCCCCTGTGGGATAGGTTTTCCATGGTGCTTGTAACAGAAATTAATGCAATGGCCTATCCACTTGTAAATTGTTTGCTTTGAAATAGCCTTCCTCTCTGCCCCTGCAGCAAATGCCACCAGCAGTTGTTCAGATTTCCTTTGAGGTTTAGTCCTGTCCAAGTAGAATCTAAGTTGTCTGTGCACATCTAAGGATCTAAGGAGTGCAGTATCCATTCCCCTTTGTTCTGTGGATTAGGAAAGAAGGTTGGCAAATGAATGGACTGATTAAGGGCCACATTGGATACCACCTTGGACATGAAGCAGGGATTGGTTCTGAGGGACACCCTGTCCACATGAAAGATGATGAAAGGCTCCACTGCCATAAGGGCCTGTAATTCAGATACCCTTCTTGTTGAAGTGATTGCTAAAAGGAAAGCTGTTTTCCAGGAAAGGAATTTTAAATCTGCAGTAGCAGCTGGATCGAAAGGAGGAAGAGTGAGTTTTTCCAATACAAAGTTAAGGTCCCAGGCTGGAGTTGGAGCTCTCCTGGGTGGTCGTAAATTGGCCCCTCTGACAAACTGCTTGAGCAGTGGGTGAGAGAAGAGGGGAGGTTCTGTGTTATAATGAGCTGAAATGGCTGAGGCATGAATTTTGATGGAGGAGAAAGACAGGCCCTTGTGAAGCATCTCAGTTAAGTATTGTAAAATCCGAGGTACATTGGGCACTGCTATGCTCATCCTTTGAGATTAGTTCCAGGCACAGAATCTTTTCCATTTTTCAGCATAAGATTTTCTAGTACTAGGCCTCCTTGCCTTTAAAATGATATCCATCACTGGTTTACAGAGGGATGGTAAAGGAGAGATTAGGTAATTAGCCAGGTTTCTAGGTTCAGTGTTTGAAGCTGAGGGTGCAGAATATGGTTCTCCTACTGAAACAATAGGGTAGGAGTCTGCGGCAGGTACCATGGGCCCAACAGTGACACACTGCCAAAGAGGGGGTATCAGTGTTGGCGTGGCCAGTCTGGTGCAATCAAAATCGCCCTTGGTTTGTCTTGTTTGATCTTTAGTAATACTTTGGAGAGCAGAGGCAGAGGAGGAAAGGCATAAACTGATAGGTTTTTCCAGCTGAAGGACAGAGCATCCACTTTCCAAGATTGTTTGTGGGGAGTCCTTGTGCAAAATGTGTTCAATTGATTGTTCTGGGGGGAGGCAAACAGGTCTGTATCTGGGCTCCCTCATTTGCTTGTCAACAAGTTGAAAATCCTTGGTTCCAGTTTCCACTCGTGTGGGTCCATGAGGTTTCTGCTTAGTTCATCTGCCAGTGTATTTAGTTTTCCTGGCAGGAATTGAGCTTGTAGATGCACTTGGTAGCTCAGGGCTGTGTTCCACAATGCCATGGCTAGTCTGCAGAGGGGGTAAGAATGTGTACCCCCCTGCTTGTTTATGTACCACATAACAGTGGTGTTGTCTGTCTTTACCATTAATTGTCCTGGAAGAATGTAGTCCTTGAAGGCTGTCAGAGCATTCTGTATAGCTAACATTTCTTTTTGATTGATATGCAGGTGCATTTGACTTGGGTTCCATTTGCCCTGAATGCACTTCCTTGCCAGGTGAGCCCCCCATGCACAGTCTGATGCATCTGTTGTTAGGGTTTGGGCGGCAGGGGGTACTGTGAATGGTAGTCCCTTGTTTTGGTGGCAGGCCTCTGCCCACCAAAGGAACTCTAGGCATAGTCAAGGTATGATAGGAATCATTGCTTCTAGATCCTGAGAATGTTGACACCATAGGCTTTTTAGATACCACTGTAGTTTCCTCATATGCAGTCTTGCATATGGAATTGGATGAATGCAGGAGGCCATGAACCCCAAGGCTTGTAGTATTTGCCTTGCAGATAGCAGAGTTTTTGTGGCCACTTGTTTGAAGTAGGTTGTCACGTGAATCTGTTTCTCTAGCATGAGGAAAGTCATCTAGGAAGTTGTATTCAAGCTTGCTCCCCGGAATATAATTTGCTGACAGGGTACCAGGTGTGATTTCTTTTCATTTATGGTGTACCCCAGACAAGTTAGCACCCTTTGTACAAAGGCCAGATGATTCAAAGGTATATCCTGGTTTTCTGCTTGAATTAGGCAATCGTCCAGGTATGGGTATATTTGAATATTTCTTTGCCTGCAAAATGCAATGACTGGAGCCAGGCACTTTGTGAATACCCTGGGCGCAGTAGATAAGCCAAAGAGCAGTGCAGAGAACTGATAGTGCATGTAGCCTGCTTTGAAGCGTAGCTATCTTCTGCAAGATTCCCTGATTGGGATGTGCAGGTATGCTTCCTTTAAATCTAGTGCTGCTAACCAGGCGTCTTTGCCTAGCATAGGGAGCAACTGCTGACTGGTGAAGAGTCAGCATCTTGAATTTTGGAATCACCAAAAAGGTGTTTAGAGTAGACAGGTCCAGGATAGGACACCATGAATTGTCTTTTCTGGGTACCAGGAAAAGTCTTGAGTACAAACTTTGTCCCTTTTCCTCTTCTGGTACCACATGAATAGCCCTCATGCTTAAGAGAGAAAGTACTTGCTTTTGGGCCTCTGCCCACTGATTTGGGGGTAGATCTGGCCACACACTTGGTGTTGGTAACATGTGGAAGTGAAATCTGTATCCCTGGGACACTATATTTAAAACCCATTTGCCTGGGTAATGAGTTCCCAGTTCTTTGCATGAAGAGCAATCTTTCCCCCCAAAGGGCCAGTCAATTGAGAAGTGCTTGAGGGCTTTAAAAAGAAGTTATTGAGACAGTTTACCATAGGGTGAGCTTTATTACTCCCAAATTTGGAAGTGGAGACCCCCCCCTCTGCTTAGTCCTGTGTGTACCCTGGGACTGAAGCCTGGGAGCTCTGCTGGATCTGGGTTTGGACTAAGAAGGTCTGGAAGAGGCAGGAAAGGGCCAATTTTTGTAAGGCCAATGCCTACTAAACCTTGGAGGTTGTACTTGTAAAAAATCTTTAACAGTTTGCATAGATTTAGCTTTTTCCTCCATCTTTTTAAGAACTTCTGGCTTGTTGCCAAACAGGCAGTACTGGTTTAAGGGAGAATCCAGTAATTTTGCTTTAACATGAACTGGCAAGGATTGCTCCTTAAGCCAAGCATGCCTTCTAAATTCAGACCCAGTTACAGCAGCCCTGCAAGATGCCTCTAATGAATCTAAACCACATTAAGTATGTTTTCCAACTTGTTCAGCTGAATGAAGTTGTTGTCGTGTCTTTCGGCTTTTCCAGGTTAGGGGTCGCCACAGCGGAACTCTGGTCCGCTAATGATTGGCAGTAAATTTTTACGTGCCGAGTTGCCGGCCCTGATGCACAACCTTTAACGAAGGTACGCCCATTCACGCATGTCTCCACACAGAAGATGCTCTAGCTAAGAATCGAACAGGACAACGTCTTAGTGTGAGGCGACAGAATGCAGTAAATCCTGTAAATCCTTATTTTCAGCACAATCAGGAATCAATTTCATTTTCTGTTTAAGCAATCCAATAATATGCTGCTGATACTTTAACATATGAAAATGGCAGTTTAAGGCCCTAATGGCCAAAGTTGCAGAAGTGTATATCTTCTTACCCCATCTATCCAGTGCCCTGGAGTCTCTATCAGAGGGGGTAGGATTTTTGGCAGTAGTAGCTTTAATGCCCTTGGGTCCCTGTGAAATGGTTTCAGGATCCGCATTAGGATTTTTAAAAAGGAACTTGTGAGAGTCAGGGACCCTGTAATATCTATCAGGTTTTCTGGGAGCAGGAAGTAAAGAGGCAGGGGCCAAGCTAGATTTCGAAAAGGCATCATCAACAATGTCTAGTACAGCAGGTATGGCTAAAGGCCTGTGCTGGGGCAGTAAGCCTCTTTTTAGAATCAGAGAAATCCTGACTTTTCCAACGAAAATCCTCCCTGAGAGTATGCAAGGTTTCACCAAAAGAGAAATCCTCTTGGGGGGGGGGGGGGGGGGCAGAGGGAATAGAGTCCTCAGCATCAGAATCCTCATAAGTAGATAAGGGTAAATCCTGGTCATCGGAGTAAACAAAAAATTCAGAATCCTGGTCAGAAGTATCATAAGCAAACTCAGTCCTAGGTCTCTTAGAGGGGGAAGGCTGGCTTCCCCTGATTAAAGTAATAAGGTCTTCAGCCATTCTTATCATTTGTTTTTTAGGCATAGAGGCCTGACCATGCGGTCTGGGTGTCAGTTTTCTAGGCACGGTTCGAGTTTTAGGCCTCGAAGAAAAAGATGGGGTCGGTTTAATACGCAAGACAGTAGGCCTGAATACACCCTCAGAAGCCGGTGCCTTCACAGCATCTTCGGACCCATCTAAGGTAGAGACATCCGCAGGTTCCACAGTTGAAGCATCTTGCGGCATACCGGACTCCGAATGGGTCTCAGTAGAGGCCTGCGAATCTGAAGTAGTGGGTATCAGGGGCTGCAAAAGCGCCTCACTGAGTACCGGCGAACTGGTGACTGGCTTAGGAGAAGCGTCGTCGGCAGCTTTGGACCTAGGCGGCCTGTCTCTGTCTTTATCTTTACATTTTTTCTGAATGTTGGTAGTTGGATGGCTTACCGAAGACATATCAGGATAATTGAACCAAGCACCAAAATATTTAGAAGCGAAAATATACCGACGACAGATAGTTTGTTGTTTAAATAAGGCACAAAACCAACAGCGAGGTACATGGTGGTCAGGGCCTAGGCAAGGAATACAGTACGAATGAAAGTATCTTTATGAGGTATTTGCTTTCCACAAGTAATGCAATTATTTACTTTTACTGACATCGGTTTAGAGCAAGAAAAAATTTCCCCAGTGAGGTACTTAGCTTTTAGTTAAAGACTTCGGTTCTGAAACTCGAAAACGAAAATTTCAGGAGTCAGCCGATCTGCACTTGCAAACTGCTTCTGCTTCGGGTACCGCACGGCAAGAAAGACTGATGTAGTGGTGTCGGCTGCATGTTTTATACCCCTGACGACCTGATGTCATGGAAGAAGAGACAGCAACCGACGCAGGACCCAAGACTTTGTTAATCAGGCCGACTGAGGGCTACTGCAAGCAGATAACCCAAATGTGATGACTGCAACAGTGAAACACGAAGAACATATGCACAAATGCTAGTATCAATTACTTGCAAACAACAAATGTCCATGCTTAGGGAACATGGAAACTTTCTGTTGTTTGGACAGTCACATTATGTTAATATGTAGCAGGGAGGAGAAAAGGAGGCTGCATTCTCATAAGCAGCATACAGCATGCAACCTCCACCTTGAGATTCAATTTAGAGTAATTTCTTAAACAACGTTTAGGATGACTAAACCACAGGTCATTAAATGTTCAAAGACTATATTTTACCAGACTGCCTTAGTATTTTTAATGCATATTTTTAAATAAAAATTGCTAACGCAAAATTGATTTTTCTAGGCACTAGTTTTGGGTGCTGAAATTACTTGGCACCTGACTGAAATGGATCAATGACTTGGAGATATCTAAATTTAATTTGCTGAGGTCCAAAGATCTAAAGGCATATGGAAGTAAAAAAAAAATGCATGTATCTACAGCAAATCGTCATCTCCCCCAAGCTTGGGGAAAAAAAAAAAACAGTGACAAACATTTGACTGGAGTAAAACCAGAAGCAAAACCAGACATGCTACATGTGCCTACTTGTGAATGTACCTAGTTTATACAGCTCCATCTTTGACTCTATGTCTGTGACCTGAATATTATTGACCCTTGATCCATGAAGAACACGTGACGACATCATCTTGCTGACAGATATTCTGGACCAGATGTTCTCCATAACTCTGTTCTCAATGGAACCAATTAGTCCGATAACATCTGCATCAAAGAAAATAATAGTTAAATAAATATACAGCAACATCCTTGTTTATTACAACTTTTTACACAAAAAGCACATTATTAACCTCACAAGCAAGCTTTCATATTTTGACAGCTATTTTTGTCTTTGACATTCCAAGTAGTTATGAGAAAACCTGCTTACTTTTAGGAACAATAAAACTGAGGTTCTGCACCTCAGCTCACTGCATTAGGAAATCTAAATGGGAAAAATGTTCATTTTACCTAGGTTCCATTTCATTAGCCATGGATACAATGTCAATGGTTATTTTATACAGTACTGCTAAAACTTAAATATAGGTGAAACCACTTAACTGTTATGCATGGTTTTCTCTTTACCCATCAGAGGAGGGATGTACCTTCGACATCACTACAACTGAAATTAATTAAATGCCTACAAAGTCAAGAACCTACGAACCAAGACACACAGTGTGGACAAATAGCACAACCTACTTCTTTCCACTCAAAATACCTAAGATTACAATTTTACTATACACAGAAAACTAATTGTTAGGGTGGTAGGGAAGCTATACAATAAGGAGTAAAGAGTTGTTGAACACAGTGGCCAGGTCGCACAGGAACCAAGACTATCTGCATTCACAATGGAAAAAGCATGTGAAATTAATCTAACAGTTGTCTCTCACAGTCCAAAACAGCAGATGTTGGAGAGGGTTGTAAACAAAACAAAGCTAAAGTTCAGTCAAAGACAAACAAAGTGGAGAGCCTTAAAAAAATTGCAAAAACAGAACTCTCTGGGTTAAGTACAGGCTGGACAATCATGGCACAGAATGATGCCACTGCAAGAAAAGTACTGCTATGAGAGCCACTCACTTTAGCAGGAGATTTTTTAATACAGAACAGTTTCATCAGTTATGTTATTTATAACATAAGGACTTCCCTAACTACTTCATTAATTGTATCTGTCTCACGCCAGATGCAATCAACCACTGTTCTCGTGCCAATATATTTAAAGCCAAGTTTAAGCTTTCTTCAGTTCTTCCCCAACTGAAAGCCTTCCTCTATTAAGAAAAGAAATGTGGAAAGTCCATCAACAGATTGTGACCTATACAAAAAATAATACACCATAACAACCTTTTAACAAAGGAGAGAAATGCACCTAAAACAATCCAAGGGGAAAAGGAGGGAGGGTAACATAAGTGATGAAAAAGATTTAAGTGCTACATTTACATGTACTACTTAAATCAAGAGGAATTTCAAAAGTTCTTCATGAGCTATGGAAAGAATCCACTGCAGTACCCACTTTGATCCTAGGAAGTGGAAGAAAGTAAGTATAAATGAGAGGTATTTGCCAGATTAGATCTTCAAGGAGGGGTCAGTGTAGCTGTCACAGGTATTGGCAAGTATATACTCATATTAGGAGGTGCAGCTGTTATTGTGAGGGGGAAAAAAACTTTCTTTTCAGGATATTTATTAACATTTGCAGTTGCAAGAACAAAGACCATCACTTCTGAAGCTGAAATATTTAGGTCAGTTATAAATACAATGATATCAGTCTGGGAACTTAGAGCAGGAGTACCATGTGCCTACCCAATAATTTTCTCGTGCATGCATGAATGAATGAATAAATGACGCTTCACGAGCAAGTCAGTGCATGAGCAATCTTACTAGATGTTTTGCTTGAGAAGCTGAGGTTCAGGCAAGTCGGAGCACTTATTTTATAAACTAAAGTGACACAATGATTGCACAGTTTATACAGCTGGACTGGGAATGGGTTATGCATCAAAATGGGGTAGAAAAAAAGAAAAGAATCAGACAAAGAGAAACATGGTACAAAAAGTAAGATTTGGGGATGCAGCCTCCTGCTGTGCTACTTGCTACGGTAGTCTAATTACTAGACTGTAATGCACACACGTGCTTTTGCCTGATGCTGCTAGAAATGTGATGCACTAGCTGGCACTGTACAGTCAGGTGAAAATCTGTGCACGCATTACCTCAGTGAGTCTAAGCATCAAATATTCAGTCTAGTCTGACAAGTGACATTTGATTAGTGTCACAACCAGGTTTTTTTAACAAAATATGTATCCCATAAATGCTAAGTTTTGCACAGCAGTTTAATGGGGAACACTGTCTACTTGTTTCAGGCTATTGTACTACACCCCGGCTGTGACAAACAAGCAATCAAAGTAAGCTATACAAACCATTCAGCTCTAACTTCTTGTCTAACTTGGTCAAAATCTGAAATGCAAAACTGATTCACAGATCTGTGGAAGAAATTACATAAACTGCATAAAATCAGTTTAAAAATCCAGTCTACCAAAATCCACCACATTACTATGCAGAAGTCGGATTTTTTGTCCACATGCAAGTCCTCTTAGTTTCTTAAACTTCTGACATTCTAATTGTTGGAATATACCTAAATGCAATTAAAGGAGAAAGAGTGAAACTGTCAAAACTGATTGTGTTTTCTCAACATCTGTATCCTCTGTATATATCCGAGTTCTGATGTTTTCAATTAGCAAGATGACATAACATTGCTGGTTACATCTTCAGAAGCCTCAGATGATACTGGTGCTAATCTGGCTCATACACAACTAACTTGGCAGGTTACATTTAATGTTATCATACTTTCAGATTTTCGGCTTTAGTGCTTATGACTCTCTTTTTTTTTTTTAATTCTAGAAGATGGTTGTGAATCTATGTTTGGCAATATGCATTACAACACCCATGCTAACAGACTGAAGTGTATTAAAATAAAAATATATTTATTTTTGTGAGCTCTTTCACAGTAGCCACATAATGGCCATATAACAAAAGTATCATATGGAAATGTATCCAGTGGACTACTACCAAAATACAGCAACAAAAGAATCTTGAATTCAATTACTCTAATACTCAATTACAGAAATTTAAATGTTCACAAATGTGTAGAATCTAATAAGACAAACTTCAGTTGCAAAAAGTTTGATATCAAGAAACACCTGGTTAGAAGACCAGAAAGTCTCATTAGGTTCCATGTTAAAAGGTAGGAAAAAGGGCAATTGCTGGTATTCTAATATATTTTTTGATGTGGTAACAGATAATGTTATCCTCGAAATATATAAATCTATTAATTTTTTTGCACAGACACTTGCTTACAGATGACACATTTTGTATAATGTGTTACTGATAACTTGGTTACTTCAATTACATCCATAGGATCCAGATCCAGTTGAGCAGTTATGCACATTTTGCAGATTTTTAATGGTATATCTGCAATCTTATTTTATGGTTGTGATCTTTATCTCAACATTCTTGTAGCTCCATTTTTTTATTTTTATTTTGTTTTCTCCACAGGTAAACAGCACTGGTTAACATAGCTCTCAACCTTACATCTTTGAAATGAGGAACACTAGCCCTCATAATGTGGAACAAATGGGCAAAATGTGGAACACATACTAACAGCTTAATTACACCTTCAGCTAGGAAGATCATACAATGATTAAAATATGCTGGTTTTACTCATACAAAAGATCTTTTAATGAATTATTATAATTCTTTTTCATTTACCATGGATATCAGTTAAAACATTCCTAACAATGAATGTGTGACAGAGCCTTTCTATTTGGAACTTTGAGGAGCATGAACTTTTTAAGTCTCCAAATGAGGTACGTTCCTCGTAATGAGGTACACTTGAGAGGTATGCTAGTTAAGTTGACTGGCCAAGAGAAAAGCCAAGCAATGTTAGCAGTTCCTGAATACCTAGAACAGATTTTAACAATGTAACTAACAGAGCAGTTTCATGGATCTGTATTGTGGTCATTATTTAAGCATTAGGGGCTGCAATGGCATAGTTTGATCGATATGACAATGTTTGATATCACTGGTATGTTACTTGAGGTGAAATAGTCCATAGGACAGGAACATATGAGCACCATTATTTTCCTCAGGCTGGAGAAGTTTATTGGGCAGCCGTGATTCTGCAGTCTGGGACTGAGCAGAACAGATAATTGTTGGAATTCACAGATACACTTGGTGGAAAACAGGCAAGCAGGTTAGGACAAAAAGAAATAGCTGAATAACCAGGAACATTTAAAACTACAATGCATACCTATCCATTCATTTACTTGAGATCTATATGCACACACAACATAAACACATTTACAAAAACATTCATCCTTTCAAACTCCCCTTTCTTATCCTGTTGAATAAAGACTGCTAAACAATTGTTTTTGTTATTTTTTTAGTTCACTGGAGGGAGGGGTTAAGGATCAAAAAGGTAATGTAAACTTTGTCGCCAGCACAGATTAAAGTACACATCTGATTATTTGTTTAGATACTTCATAGGGACGTGTGTGTGTGTGTGTGTGTGTGTGTGTGTGTGTGTGTGTGTGTGTGTGTGTGTGTGTGTGTGTGTGTGTGTGTGTGTGTGTGTCCCTCTGTCTGTCTGTGGTTCTGAAGTTTGTATCAGACATTTTCATGCAGTAACAAGTATATAAACAATGGTTTGTATTCTAAGGATCATGGATTACAAACCAGGAAGTTTAGATAAACAGGTTACTAGCAGTTAGCACACAGGTAAGTTATTTCCTATGGAACACATGGCAGTATTATTGTTAGTGATTTTAAAAGCAGTACAAGTCTTTCTGCTTGTGATATTGCTGGTGTGTGCCATATACTTAGCTTAGGACAGGGGGGACAGCTGCTCCAAACACAAACTGTTAGAGGACAGGAAAGGCACCAAAGAAGGGTTGCCGATTGGTTTGTGAAACCCAGTGGCTCTTGGTTGGCTGGACACGAGTGAAATATTAATATTCATTTAAGCATCCGTGATTGAGATTACAGAAATTTAAATGATCCGAAGGACTTTTTATTTTGGTCCTCAACTTTGAGGAATCAGGCAAGAATTAGAGAGGTTGGCCAGCTCTGCTGTTAAGTGACCCATTAGCAATCTGCAGCTGTCTTTCTCCTACTTTAGTATGATAAGCTGAAACTTAAAATAAGATATTATATATATACCTTTAACACACACACACACACACACACACACACACACACACACACACACACACACACACACACACACATGTATAAACACTGTCCTGTCTGCAGACTTTTGCTTCACAAAAGATGGTATGCAGATTTTCTAATTTAACATGGACTTGTGAAAGACCTTCGGCAGAGTATGAGTTTTATAGGGATGAAGTGATGTGTGATTAATTCATGTTTCAGGTAAAGTGGGAAGGGAGGTGAGAAAAAAAACAGATAAGACGTTACCAGAAACAGTGCAGCTAAAGTGTTTCAAAAGCATCACAAGAACGTAAAAAAAATGTTTGCTTTGTGGTGTTTCAAAAGCATGTCACACTGTAAATTGTGTTCAGAATACAAACCATTAGATGTCCCAGCCTTGAACACTAGAACAATGTCATCAACAATTAGTGCACATATGGCTAATATTAACACTAGAACAATGTCATCAACAATTAGTGCACATATGGACAATATGTCAGTAGCAATCTTGGCTACCCACTGGCTAATTCTTGCTAGTACATACATTTCAGAACTCTGTGAATTAAAAGTAAGTAGCATCCAAACCAGTCCAAGCGTGTTCTGAAGATTATTACTGTCTATGTTGCATGCCTGGAAGATGTTCTTCGTGTTTCACTGTTGCAGTCATTACATTTGGGTTATCTGCTTGCAGTAGCCCTCAGTCGGCCTGATTAACAACGTCTTGGGTCCTGCATCGGATGCTGTCCTTTCTTCCATGACGTCAGGTCGTCAGGGGTATAAAACATGCAGCCGATGCCATTACATCAGTCTTTCTTGCTGTGCGGTGCCCAAAGCAGAAGCAGTTCGCAAGTGCCGGTAGGCCGACTCCTGAAATTTTCATTTTCGAGTTTCAGAACCGAAGTCTTCAACTAAAGCCAAGTACCCCATTGGGGAAACTTTTTCTTGCTCCTTACCGATGTCAGTAAAAGTTAATAATGGTATTACTTGTGGAAAGCAAATACCTCACAAAGATTTTCATTCGTACTGTATTCCTTGCCTGGGCCCTGACCACGATGTACCTTGCTGTCAGTTTTGTGCCTTATTTAATCAGCGCACTATCCGTCGTCGGTATATTTTCACCTCTAAATATTTCTGTGCTCGGTTTAATTATCCAGAAATGTCGTTGGTTAGCCATCCGACTACTGGGATTCTGAAAAAAATGCAAAGATAAAGACAGAGACAGGCCGCCTAGGTCCAAATCTGATGGCGACACTTCTCTTAAGCCAGTCGCCAGTTCGCTGGTACTCAGTGAGGTGCTTTCGGAGCCCCTGATACCCACTACTTCTGATTTGCAGGCCTCTACTGAGATCCATTCAGAGTCCGGTATGCCGCGAGATGCTTCAACTGTGGAACCTGCAGATGTCTCTACCTTGGATCGGTCTGAAGCCGCTGTGCAGGCACCGGCTTCTGAGGGTGTATACAGGCCAACAGACTTGCATATTAAACCAACGCCTCCTTCTTCAAGAAATTGATGCCCAGGCCGCATGCTCAAGCCTCTATGTCTAAAAACAGATGATAAGAATGGTTGAAGATCTTATAACTTTAATCATGGGAAGCCAACCTCCCCCTTCTGAGAGACCTAGGACTGAAGTTGTTTATGAATCTTCTGACCAGGATTCTGATTTTTCTGATTCTTCTGATGATCTGGATTTGCCCTTAGCTACTTATGAGGATTCTGATGCAGAGGATTCTATTCCCTCTGCTTCCCCTCCAGAGGATTTTTCTTTTGGTGAAATCTTACATACTCTTAAGGGAGCATTTCCTCTGGGAAAGCCAGGATTTTTTTGATTCAAAAAAGAGGCTTAGGGATTTCTTACTCCTGCCTCAGCATAGGCCTTTAGCTATACCTCCTGTACTAGACATTGTTGATGATGCCTTTTCGGAATCTAGTTTGGCCCCTGATTCTTTGCCTCCTGCTCCCAGAAAACCTGACAGACATTACAGGGTTCCTGATTCACACAAGTTTCTTTTTAAAAATCCTACTGCGGATCCAGAGTCTATTTCACAGGGCCACAAGGGCATTAAGGCTTCTACTGCAAAAAATCCTACCCCTTCTGACAGAGACTCCAGGGCGCTGGATAGATGGGGTAAGAAGGTTTACGCTTCTGCAACCTTGGCCATTAGGGCTTTAAACTGCCAGTTTCATATGTTAAAGTATCAACAACATGTTACTGGGTTGCTTAAACAGAAAATGATGTTGATTCCCGACTGTGCTGAAAATAAAGAATTACAGGATTTAATGCATTCTGCTGAACATGTTGGTAAACATACTTTGCAATGTGGATTTGATTCATTAAAGGCCTCTTGCTGGGCTGCTGTTACTGGGTCTGTGCTCAGAAGGCACGCTTGGCTTAAGGAGCAATCTTTGCCTGATCATGTTAAAGCTAAACTATTGGATGCTCCCTTAAATCAGGACTGCCTGTTTGGTAACAAAGCTGAGGAAGTTCTTAAAAAGATAGAAGATAAAGCTAAATCTATGCAAACTGTTAAAGATTTCTTGCAAGTTCAGCCTCCTAGATTTAGTAGGCATTGGCCCTCTAAGAATTGGTCCTTTCCAGCCCCTTCCAGGTCTTCTCAAGCCAAACTCAGACACAGCAGAAACCCCAGATTTCAGTCCCAGGGGACACACAAGACTAATCAGTGGGGGATTTCCACACCTAAATCAGGGAGTAGTAAGACTCCCCCCTATGGAAAACTGTTTCAATGACTTGTTTTTAAAACTTCCAAGCACTTCCCAACTGAATGCTCCTTTAGGCAGAAAGACTGGTCTGCAGGCCAAAAACTGGGAACTCATTACCCAGGACAAATGGGTTTTAAAAATACAGTGTCCCAAGGATACAGACTTCACTTCGACACATTACCAACACCAAACGGGTGGCCAGATCTACCCCCAAATCAGTGGGCAGAGGCCCAAAAACAAGTTCTCTCTATCTTAAGCATGGGGGCTATTCAGTTGGTACCAGAAGAGGAAAAGGGACAAGGTTTCTATTCCAGACTTTTCCTGGTACCCAGAAAAGGCAATACATGGCATTCTATCCTGGACCTTTCTTCTCTAAACATCTTTCTGGTGATACCAAAATTCAAAATGCTGACTTCACCAGCTGCTTCCTATGCTAGGCAAAGATGCATGGCTGGCAACACTAGACTTCAAAGAAGCATACCTGCACATCCCTATCAGGGAGTCTTGTAGAAGATACCTACGCTTCAAAGCAGGCTACATGCACTATCAGTTCAGTTCTCTGCACTGCCCTTTGGCTTGTCTACTGCGCCCAGGGTATTCACAAAGTGCCTAGCTCCAGTCATTGAATTTTGCAGGTAAAAGAAATATTCAAATATACCTATACCTGGACTGTTGTCTAATTCAGGTAGAAAGCCAGGACATACTTTTGAATCATCTGGCCTTTGTTCAAAGGGTGCTGACTTGTCTGGGGTACACCATAAACGAAAAGAAATCACACCTGGTACCCTGTCAACAAATTATATTCCTGGGAGCAAGCTTGAATACAACTTCCCAGATGGCTTTCCTCACGCCAGAGAAACGGATTCATTTGACAACCTACTTCAAACAAGTGGCCACAAAAATCCAGCTATCTGCAATGCAAATACTGCAAGCCTTGGGGTTCATGGCCTCCTGCATTCTTCTAATTCCATATGCAAGGCTGCATATGAGGAAACTACAATGGTATCTCAAAAGATTATGGTGTCAGCATTCACAGGATCTAGAAGCAATGATTCCCATCATACCTTGCCTATGCCTAGAGTTCCTTTGGTGGGCAGAGGCCTGCAACCAAAACAGGGGACTACCATTCACACTACACCCTGCCACCCAAACCTTAAAAACAGATGCATCAGACTATGCATGGGGGGCTCACCTGGCAGGGTAGTGCATTGAGGGCAAATGGAACCCAAGTCAAATGCACCTGCACATAAATCAAACGGAAATGTTAGCTGTACAGAATGCTCTGACAGCCTTCAAGGACCACATTCTTCCAGGACAACTAATGGTAAAGATGGACAACACCACTGTCATGTGGTACATAAACAAGCAGGGGGGTGCACATTCTTACCCCTTCTACAGACTAGCCATGGCATTGTGGAACAAGCCTTGAGCTACCAAGTGAATCTACAAGCTCAATAGCTCAATTCGTGCCAGGAAAACTAAATACACTGGCAGACGGACTAAGCAGAAACTTCATGGACCCACATGAGTGGAAACTAGAACCAAGGATTTTCAACATGTTGACAAGCAAGTGGGGAGCCCAGATATAGACCTGTTTGCCTCCCCCCAGAACCATCAGTTGGACAAATTTTGCACAAGGATTCCCCACAAGTTAGCTTGGAAAGTGGATGCTCTTATCCTTCAGCTGGAAAAGCCTATCAGTTTATGCCTTTCCTCTTCTGCCTCTGCTCTCCAAGGTACTAATAAAGATCAAACAGGACAAGCCAAGGATGATATTAATTGCACCAGACTGGCCATGCCAACACTGATACCCCCTCTTGTGCAGTGTATCATGCTTGGCCCCGTGGCACCTGCCTCAGACTCCTTCCCTGTTGTCTCAGCAGGAGAACCAGATTCTCACCCTCAGCTGCAAACCCTGTACCTAGCAGCTTGGTTAATTACCTAATCTCTCCTTTACCACCCCTCAGTAAATCAATGATGGATATCATTTTAGAGGCAAGGAGGCCTAGTACTAGAAAATCTTATGCTGCAAAATGGAAAACATTTTGTGGCTGGAATCAATCTCAAGGGATGAGCGCATCAGTGCCCAGTTTACCTCAGATTCTACAATACTTGACTGAGAAGCTTCATAAGGGCTTGTCCTTTTCCTCCATCAAAATTCATGCCTCAGCCATTTCAGCTCATTACAGCACAGAGCCTCCCCTCTTCTCTCACCCACTGCTCAAGCAGTTCCTCAGAGGAGCCAAAAATTTAAGGCCACTCAGGAGAGCACCAACTCCAGCCTGGGACCTTAACGTTGTCTTGGAGAAACTCACTCTTCCTCCTTTTGAGCCAGCTGCTACTGCAGATTGAAAATTATTTCCTGGAAAACAGCTTTCATTTTAGCAATCACTTCTGCAAGAAGGGCATCTGTAATACAGGCCCTTATTGCAGTGGAGCCTTTCATCATCTTTCATGTGGACAGGGTGTCCCTCAGAACCAATCCCTCCTTCATGCCCAAGGTGGTATCCAGTGTGGCTCTTAATCAGTCCATTCATTTGCCTACCTTCTTTCCTAACCCACAGAACAAAGGGGCATGGATACTGCACTCCTTAGATGTGCAACAGACAGCTTAGATTTTACTTGGACAGGACTAAACCTCAAAGGAAATCTGAACTGCTGGTGGCATTTGCTGCAGGGACAGAGGGGAAAGCTATTTCAAAGCAAACCATTTCAAAATGGATAGGCCACTGCATTCATTTCTGCTATAAGCACCATGGAAAACCTATCCCATGAGGCATCAGACCCCATTCAACCAGGGCTGCATCTACCTCCACAGCCTTTCTCAGGGGCGTCCCTACCAGGGACATCCTAGAAGCTGCTACCTGGAGTTCTGTATATACTTTCACCAAGCATTATCATTTGCCCATTTTCTCTAAATCCAGAGCTGGCTTTGCCACTGCAGTCTTGCAGGGCCTTATAGCTGGTCCTAATTCTATTTAAATTCCTCCTCCCAACCTTAGCTTTGGGAATCTACCCAAATGTAATGACTGCAACAGTGAAACACGAAGAACATAGTACAGTTGTGTACACTTACCATAAATGTAGATGTTCAGGTGTATTCACTGTTGCAGTCCTGGTTACCCTCCCTCCAGCCCCCTTTCTTCTTTTGGCTATACCTCTACTCTCCCTTACTATGTTCAAAAAGCTTTTTGGTGTATTTGCTTTTTTGTTGGAGGTATATCCTTGTAATTATAGATTTAATTGCTTCCCATTAGGGAGGCACCTGACATCTGGGGCAAGAAAAACTGAAGTAATGGCATTGGCTGCATGTTTTATACCCCTGCCCACCTGCCGTCATGGAAGAAGGGACAGCATCTGACACAGGACCCAAGACTTTGTTAATCAGGCCGACTGAGGGCGACTGCAAGCAGATAACTCAAATGTAATGACTGCAATAGTGAATACACTTGAACATTTACATTTATGGTACGTGTACACAACTGTACTTTCCTCAGCTACTGAGCTGTGCACAATGCTTTATCTACTGCTGCGGTTTGTCTGATTACTTCCTAACAGTGTTAAACCATTCAAGGTATTTAGACTTTTTTATTTTGTGTTGAATAACCCTCTATTTTACCAAGCTGGCAACCATTAACTAAATATTTTTTACTCCAGATAGGTACAAACAGCTCATTATAAAACTGCTGTAGCTGTATGAAGTGATAAAAACATCACATAGTATCCCACTGACAAGAGAATTGTGGATTTTGCTTCTTTTCGCACCTCTCATAAAAGATGCATCAAGTTTGCGCCCTACATTTTTTTTTTTAGTTTCATCACTGTGTTTGAACTCTTACTCATATAGGAAGGTTGTTCCTGTCTGTCTGTCTTCAACTTTTCTGACAGAATATACTTCCTTGCATCTCCCTTGAGCCACCCACCATTATTTTAAGACTGCAGCTCTTTTATTCATATGTTTGATGTTTTTAATACATCTTGCATTTTGTACATTACTTTGAGATACCTGCATGTTTTCATTATATTCCCATCCTTTCTCCAGGACTGCAAACTGTGAGCTCTTGTACCATCTCTTTATAGGTATACGATGAAGTGTGCTCATCCAGAGTTTTTCGGTATGCCTGCTGATGATGACTGTGCATGTTTCCATTCTCTCCTGTGAATAACCACTCTTCTATGTATGTGTTTGTGGCTGACCTACCTTTGGCTGAGTGTATGCTTTGATGATCAGGAAAAACAGCCAATAAGTGTGACTGAAAATCAGATAATCGCACATACCAGCTTTTTTGCTTGCGAGTTTGCAGTACAGTGGAGATTAGAAAAGTTGGTGTTTCCCCACTGTAGTGCATTCTCAGAGTTGTTATGTATATTTGCAGGGGTGCAGCACTACACATGCAGGTTGCAGTTTTGCCCTTCTGCAAAAAAACATGTTTAAGAAGTTTTTTGGCATGTTTTTTTCAAGCATTTGTGGTCAAACAGGTAATGTTTGGCATGCTGCTTAGTTGGCAAAGTGACAAGCACCTATACGGGTGATGCAACTAGACCTGCATGTAGTGTTCCATCCTGTATCCAAGATAGCAGGGGAATGTTATTTTGACTCCACAGACTGCAAGCTACAATTTTCTGGCTACCCCTTATAGTTGTAAATCAGATCCCCCATCAGAACTGAAAAGGACTACATTGTGCCACCTGGTACTGTGAAAATAAAGCTGCAGTTCAATCAAAGAAACAGCAAATTGTGCACACCACTCTGAAAAAAACACTTTCTGTACTCCTGATTGGTTATGCTTCATTTGCTCTAAAATTCATTTGATCTAAAAAGGGAAACAATGGCTCATTTTGTCTAAACCACAAATGACTGAATTATATTTGATCAAAAACTATGTTAAGCTTGTAAAAATGAGTATTGGATTGGTTTTCGAGGATAAAAACTGTAATGCAAATTAGTGGTAATCATTATTAAAACATGCAGGCCTCGCAGCCCTCCAGATATACAGCTGATATTTTATTGTACAAAAACGATAGAGTACTTTTGTCCCACAAGAATTCATGACTGCATCAGAATAATATTAATACAAAACTGCCACCGATTTAAATCTCACATACCAATCACAAGATCACCTCTGTCCAGTCAAACACCCACTTTAGCAGGGACAACATTTCTATTTCATGTGCTTTAAAATTACAGTCTGAAAAGCTATGAGAAAATTATTTGTTTCATGTTTTTATTTTTTGTGCAATACTGTTTATTTTACATTATTAAACTTTTAAGGCTGCATCTCACAAAATTGTTAACTGTTTGTGAGTAGTTTTTAGTGAATTAGGATTTTTATTGAAGTATATATGTTTTTAAATATTTTTTATGATGGTAATGGATAATATGTTGTGGTATTTTAACAAAATAACACAGGGAAAATTGATCACTAAAGTGGGAATTTAAATGGACAGAGGCGATCATGTGATTGGTATAGAAAGGTTTTAAATTGGTGGTGGTTTTGTATGAATATTATAAGTCTCAAATTCTTCTGGGATGAAAGTACTCAATCATTTTTATACAATAAAATATCAACTGCACATCGATGAGGGTTTGGAGAAAGTACAATTGTGTACACTTACCATAAATGTAGATGTTCGAGTGTATTCACTGTTGCAGTCATCACACTTGGGTTATCTGCCTGCAGGTAGCCCTCAGTCAGCCCAAATACCAGAGTCTTAGTATTTTTGCATCGGATGCTATCGCTTCTTCCATGACATCAGGTCGTCAGGGGTATAAAACAGGCAGCCGATGCCATTACATCAGTTTTTCTTGCCCCAAATGTCAGGAGCACCCAAATAGGGAGCTAGTATATGGTGGGAAACACCACCAGTAAATTAAATACCAATGCCATTAGGAATAGCCATAGAGAGGATAGGTAGACAGACAGAGAAAGCCAGGGGGCTGGAGGGAGGAAAACCAAGACTGCAACAGCGAATACACTTGAACATCTACATTTACGGTAAGTGTACACAATTGTGCTATGTTCTTTGTGTTTCACTGTTGCAGTCATCACACTTGGGTTTATTCCCAAAGTTGAGGAAGGGTGGAGGCAGTCAAAATGTGTTAGGGCTGGCTAGAAGGCCATGCAATACTGCTGTAGCAAATCCAGCCCTGGATTTGGAAAAGACAGGTAAGTGGTAATGCTTGGTGAAGGTGTGTACAGAACTCCAGGTTGCAGCTTCCAGAATGTCCCTGGTAGGGACTCCACTGAGAAATGCTATAGAGATAGAAGTAGCCCTAGTGGAATGTGTCCTGGTCCCCTGAGAGGATGGCTTTCCATGGTGCTTGTAACAGAAATGCATGCAGTGTGCTATCCATTTGGAAATGGTTTGCTTTAAAATGGCCTTACCCTCTACCCCTGAAGCAAAGCTGACTAGCAGCTAGTCAGATTTCCTGAAAAGCTTAGTCCTATCAAGGTAGAACCTGAGCTGTCTGTGCACATCCAAAGAGTGCAGGATCCTTTCCCCTTTATTCTGAGGGTTAGGGAAGAAGGTTGGTAAATGTATGGATTGGTTTATAGCCACACTAGGCACCACCTTGGGCATAAAGGATGGGTTAGTCCTGAGGGAAACCCTGTCAGGATGGAAAATAATGAAGGGTTCCACAGCCATTAGTGCCTGTAACCCAGACACCCTTCTAGCTGAAGTTATGGCTAAAAGTAAGGTGGTTTTCCAAGAGAGGAATTTTAACTCTGCTGAAGCAGCAGGTTCAAAAGGGGGAAGTGTGAGCTTTTCCAGTACAAAGTTAAGGTCCCAGGCAGGGGTGGGTGCTCTCCTTGGGGGCCTTAAGTTGTTAGCCCCTCTCAGGAACTGTTTGATGAGAGGGTGAGAAAATAGAGGTGGCTCAGTATTATAATGAGTTGAGATGGCAGAGGCATGAATCTTAATGGAGGAGAAGGATAGGCCTCTGTGGAGTAGCTCTGCTAGGTAATCCAGTATTAGAGGTAAGAAGGGCACTGCTGTGTCCTTTCCTTTAGACTGTGTCCAAGAGCAATATCTTTTCCACTTTTCGGCATAGGATTTCCTAATACTAGGCCTTATGGCTTCAAGGATGAAATCCAGCACCTATTTGCTGAGGGTTGCTGGTGGAGTATTCAAGGAATAAACCTGGCTGCAAGATTTAGGGTTTGTAATTCTGGATGCAAAATCTGTCCCTCCTGCTGAGACAGAAGGGTAGGAGTCTGGTGTAGGTACCAGAGTGGCACAGTTGTCAGGCTGTGCAGGAGTGGGTATCAGTGATGGCATGGCCAGTCCGGGGCAATCAGAATTGCCCTTGGTCTGTCTTGTTTTATCTTGGGTAGTACTCTTGAGAGAAGTGGCAGAGGGGGAAAGGCATAGACAGAGGTTTTCCCATTGAAAGGATAGGGCATTCACCTTCCAGGTCCTGCTGTGAGGGTTCCTGGTACAGTATTTGCTTAACTGGTGGTTCTCGGAGAAGGCAAAGAGATCCACCTCTGGTGTACCCCACCTCTGGATCAGAAGGCTGAAGGTGTTGGCCTCTAATTTCCACTTGTGTGGGTTTAGGAGATTTCCGCTTAAGTCATCTGTCAGTGAATTCTGTTTGCTTGGCAAGAATTGAGCTTGAAGATGGACTTGGTTGCTCAAGGCTGTGTTCCACAGGGTCATGGCTACCCTGTAGAGTGGATAAGAATGCCCCCCCCCCCCCCGCTTGTTTATATACCACATAACTGTGGTGTTGTCTGTTTTTATCAGCAGTTGTCCATGAAGGATCAGGTATTTGAAAGCTGCCAAAGAATTCTGTACAGCTAGCATCTCTTTTTGATTGATGTGCAGGAGAATCTGCCTTGGGCTCCAGTGGCCCTGAATGCATTTGCCTGCCATGTGAGCCCCCCATGCATAGTCTGATGCATCTGTTGTCAGGGTTTGGGTGGCATGGAGTTCAGTGAAATGCAGTCTCTTGTTGTGGTTGCATGCTTCTGCCCACCAGAGGAACTCTGTCTTTAGACAAGGTATGATAGGAATGACTGTTTTCAGGTCCTGAGAAGGCTGGCATCAAAGACTTTTTAAGTACCATTGAAGTTTCCTCATATGCAGTCTTGCATATGGAATTAGGAGAATACACAAGGCCATGAACTCTAGGGCTTGCAGTACTTTTCTTGTAGCTATCTGAGTTCTGGTGGCCATTTGTTTGAAGTAGTCTGTCAGATAGACCTGTTTGTCTAAAGTGAGAAATGCCATCTGGGAAGTTGTGTCCAAGCTTGCTCCCAGGAATGCAATCTTTTGACTGGGTACCAGTTGAAATTTATTTTCATTGATGGTGTACCTCAATGAAGTGAGAAGGCTTTTTACAAATGCCAGGTGCTGAAGCAGCAATTCCTGACTGTCTTCCTGAATCAGGCAGTCGTCAAAGTAAGGGTAAATCTGGATATTTCTCTGGCTGCAGTAAGCAATGGCTGGAGCCAGGCATTTTGTGAATACTCTGGGTGCAGTAGATAAGCCAAAGGGAAGTGCAGAGAACTGATAGTGCATAGAGCCTGCCCTGAAACGTAGATTATTTCCTGCATGACTCCCTTATAGGGATGTGCAGATAAGCTTCTTTTAAGTCTAGAGTGACTAACCAGGCATCCTTAGCTAGCACAGGGAGAAGCTGTTGAAGGGTAAACATCTTGAATTTTGGGATCAGCAAAAAGGTGTTGAGAATTGAAAGATCCAGGATTGGGTGCCAACAGCCCTCTTTTCTGGGCACCAGGAAAAGTCTGGAGTAGAAACCCTGACCTCTTTGTTCTACCGGAACAGATTGAATAGCTCTGATACTGAGCAGGGAAAGTACTTGTTTTTGAGCCTCTGCCCATTGGTTTGGAGGAAGGTCTGGAAACCCACTTGGGGTTGGCAGTGAATGGAAGTAGAATTTTTACCCCTGGGATACAATGTTGAGGACCCATGAGTCCTAAGTGATGGACATCCAGTTTTTTGCATGAAGGGCAAGTTTTCCTCCTAGGAGCACAAGCAGTTGGGCAGGGCTGGGAAGTAGAATTGAAAAGTCATTGTGACTTTTTCCATGGGGGGGGGGGCTGGCTTACCACTCCCTGGTTTTGGGGTGGGGGCAATCCATTGCTTAGATCTCTGCATACCCTGAGACTGTAGTCTGGGTGACCTGTTTCCCCTGGGTCTTGCTTGGGAAGGCCTGGAAGGGGCTGGAAAGGACCAGTGTTTTGAAGGGAAATGCCTACTGAATCTAGGTGGTTGCACTTGTAAGAATTCTTTAACAGTTTGCATAAATTTAGCTTTTTCTTCCAGCTTTTTAAGAACTTCTTCAGCTCTGGCGCCAAACAAACAGTCCTTATTTAAAGGAGCATATAGTAGTTTGGATTTGACATGATCTGGCAAGGTTTGCTCCTTCAGCCAAGCAAGTCTTCTCAATACAGAACCAGTGACTGCAGCCCTGCAAGATGCTTCTAAGGCATCAAAGTCACACTGCAAAGTATGCTTACTAACTTGGTTTGCAGAATGCATTAGCTCTTATAAAAAAGAAGTTATGTCCTTACCATAACGTTCCATGTGAGTTGTTCATCTTGCCTTTTTGTTCTTACACGTGGGTTCGGAGCCAATCCCTCGGCTCCGAGTCGGCCGCTTTTCAAGCTCAGGCTCTCAAAGAAGCTCGAGACCTAGTGTATATCCCATGATGCTCTACTGTAAATACCCAGATCTAGTATGCTGCAACCAAGACAGCCTACAGGAAGAAATAGAACTATAGTGCCTACATATCTAGGTAGCTATAAGATCTAGGTAGCTATAAGTTTGTAGAAGGAAGAAACAGTCTGTTCCAGAAGACAGGCTGACAAACGTTGACCAATCCACCAAGGCAACCATCTTTCTCAACCGGAGGGGGAAGGTGGGTGGGAATGTAAGAACAAAAAGGCGAGATGAACAACTCACATGGAACGTTATGGTAAGGACATAACTTCTTTATGTGAAGTTGTTCTAGCTCGCCGTTTTGTTCTTACACGTGGGTAGCGTCCCAAGCACCCTAATCCTAGGTGGCTCATGGGAGAACATTCCTGAGCACAGTGGAACCAAAGGAAGCCCTGTCCCTGGAGGTCCTGTCCACTTTGTAATGAGTGATAAACATGGGAGGTTTTGACCAAGTGGTGGCTGCACAGATGGTATCCAAGGGCAAACAAGCTGCAAGAGCTAATGACGTAGAAACAGCCCGGGTAGAATGGGCTTTAACGTTAGTTGTTAATGGTTGATTAGTGGAGGAATAAATGAATTTAATGCAGTCAGAAAGCCACTTGGATAATGTGATTTTTGATACTGCAAAACCTTTCTTACTCTCTGCGTAAGAGACAAAGAGTTGATCCGATTGTCTGAAATCCTTCGTCCTATCCAGGTAGAATCTCAATTGTCTGTGTACATCCATCTTGTGTAACATATATTCCAGTCTGTTGGTATGGTGTCTAAAGAAGGTTGGAAGCTCAATGGACTGATTTAAGTTTGTCTCTGAACAGACCTTGGGAAAGAAGGTAGGGTTAGTCTTGAGGGAGACCCTATCAGGGTGAAAAAGCAAATATGGGGGCTTGGAGGACAAGGTCTGGAGTTCGGAGACCCTACGTGCAGATGTAATGACTACTAGAAATATAGTTTTCCAAGGCAGAAACTTTTAGTGACATGATAAGGTGGGTTTGAAGGGGGCGAGCATCAATTGGGATAAAACCAGATTCAAATTCCAGGGAGAGACAGGGTGTCTGATAGGCGGTCTGAGATGGTGGGTCCCTTTTAAGAATGCCTTACATAGTCTATGGGACATGATGTTAGACCCATTAAACCCTACATGGAAATTGGAAATAGCCGCCAATTGAGCTCTAATGGTGGCAGCTGCTGCGCCATTATGGAACAAGGAAGACAAGAACTCTAAGATGATATGAATAGGTGCCACATGAGGGTCAATGTCATGATGAGAAGCCCAGTGAACAAATCGTTTCCATTTGCTATTATATAGCCTCCTGGTAGACAGTTTATGAGAGGAAACTAAAATATGTTAGATCGTGGGAGACAAATCTTGAGACCTGGCTAATATGGGAATTGGAGCAGCCAAGCTGTCAGTTTTAGGGAGATGAGGGAGGGATGAAGAACTCCCGACGAATTAGTCAGAAGATCTGGCACTGGGTCCAGGATCCATGGTTCTTCCACTTGGTACTTCTGCAGGAAGGGGAACCAAATCTGCCGAGGCCAAGACGGGGCTATCAAAATCACAGTCCTTCCCAGACTTTTGGCTTTCTGTATGAATTTGGGAATTAGGGGAATTGGCGGGAAGGCATATAGGAGGCCCGGGGGCCAATCGTGTACCGAGCACGTCCCTCTGGTTGCTCCCCGGTGGGGATAAAGGGCAAAGTAGGTGCTGCATTGGGCATTCATCGGAGATTCAAATAGGTCGCAGCAAGGCTGGCCCCATCTGCGGAAAATCTTGTCCGCCACCTGTTGTTTGAGAGACCACTTGTGAGGCAACAGCATGGCCCTGCTTAACTTGTCCGCTATCACGTTGGATGACCCCAGGATGTGCGTTGCTATCAGAAAGCGTCCGGTGGATACAGCCCATTGCCAAATTCTTAGGGCCTCTCGGCATAAGGGATACGATCTGGTTCCCCCTTGCTGGTTGATGTTCCAGACTACTGACATGTTGTCTGTCTGGATAGCAATTGGATCAAATTTTGATGTTTCCTTAAAACCTGTTCTAATAAAAATACAACACACTAAGTTAAAGTAACATAGGTAATGTATTTACGTATATATGTGTGCATACAAATATAAGTACACAAAAGTAAGCAAATATATGTATGTATGAATTTTATCTAATTTTACTTGTTTATGTTTTAAAATTATAAGTAATGCAATTATTTTAATGTATTAGTCACATGACCATGGCTGCGGGTCACGTGATGTGTTGGGCGTGTATTTAATGTCTGATTTTAATGTACCTGTGTCTATCATTGAGAAAGGGTCTTGTACCTGAAAGCTTTGTGTTTGATAAAGGTGTGTTTTTTACCTCAACTTTTTCGTTGTGCTTTGTACCTTAGACTCTGCAGCAGTATATACTTGGATAGCAATTGTACCTGGAGGAAGAGAGTCGTGAAAGTGTTGCAACGCCAGGAACACCGCTCTCAGCTCTAGGACATTTATATGCAAATGTGATTCCATGTTTGACCAAGTGCCTTGGACAGTCTTTCCCTGAAATAGCCCCCCCCCCCACCCTATCAGGGAAGCATCCGTGGTCACTGTGGCTGTGGGTTGGGGAAGAACAAAGGGACGTCTGATTATCACTTGGTCGCTGTTCAGCCACCAATTGAGATCCTTCTTGCAAAGATTCGTTAACCGGATCTCGTGTGACATGGGCAGTCGTTGGTAAGACCACTGTGCGAAGAGTAGCCACTGGAGTATCCGCATGTGCATGCGGCCTAACAGGACTGCTATCAGTGTGGCTGCCATTGTGCCCAAAGGCTGCAGTATCTGGGACACAAGAGCTTTGTTTTGGACCAACAGACTGGATAATTGACTTAGAGATACGATTCTTGCTTGAGGCAACCTGATCCTTGAATTGATGGTGTCCAGTTCTGCTCCTATAAAATGTAATATGCTGCGAGGGCGATAACCTTAAATTTCGAAAAATCTGCGTTATGCCCAACTGGGAACAAAGGCTTATGGTGTAGTCTCTTGCTTGGATTAGTTGATGCCTGGAGGTGGTGGTGAGGAGCCAGTCGTCCAGATATGGAAACACTCGGAATCCCAAACGTCTCAGGTGAGCCGTGACCACTGCCAAACATTTGGTGAACACCCTGGGGGCTGTGGTGAGACCAAAGGGCAGGGCTCTGAACTGGTAATGTCTGGCCCCCAGCCGGAAACGCAGGTGATCTCTGGATGATCTGTCCATTTTGATGTGGTAGTACGCATCCTTGAGATCTATAGAGCACATCCAATCGCCCGTTAAGAACGGAAGAATTGACTGAAGCATGACCATCCAGAACTATTCCTTCTTGACGAAGGTGTTGAGTTTGCTGAGGTCTAGTATGGGCCTCCAGTACCCTGTTTTCTTTGGAACTAAAAAGAACCTTGAGTAAATTCCGGATCCTATTTGGTCCGCCGGGACTGGCTGGATGACTCTTTTGTCTAGCAGTTTTCGGATTTCTATGGCTGCTAGCTTTCTCACACTGGGTGGAACGTCTGGAATCCTTGTACACATGGGGGAGATTTTTGTAAAGGGAATGTAATAACCTCTGGCAATGATGCTTTTTACCCAAGAATCCTCCAGAGAAGGACAGCCAGGCTTCCTTTCAGGAACACTGATAGGGCTTACCAGAGAACTACTCCCTGTCGCCCTGGTTTTGCGGACCGCCTCTGCCGTTTGGATGGCGTCTTCCCTTTCTGCCCCCTCCTCTGCCCCTACAGGGGGTATCAGTAGGTGTGGATTGGAAAGCTCCTTGGGGTTTTCGGAACCACATTTTTCCACTTCGTTGCCCTTTGGGATACAGTCTAGTTGGAGTGGAAAAACAGACTCCTACAGCAGACAGAGTCTTTCCTTCTTGTTCACACCTAGTAAGTGTCTCCTTAACTTTGGGTCCGAATAAGGCGGTCCCATCGAATGGGGTATTGACAAAGGAAGATTTGAAGGCTTCCGCAAAGGCGTATCCAGGATTGTCTCCGAAGAGCTATCGCTGAGCCTGCCACCCTACTCGATCTATCGGCAGCATAAGAAATGAGTCGCGTGGATGAGTTTACTATCGAATTGAGGGTGTTGAGTTGTGCAGTCACCTTCTCAGAAACTGCATCAGCTGTGTTACCCTGGAGAGTATCTCCCAGCTTTTTAAGGAGATCTCACTTGAAGGCGGGTAAAATGTGTCAGGTAGTTGAGCGATCTCATGGAAAATGTCGCAGAACTAAATATGCGTTTCCCATACCTGTCCATCGTCCTAGAATCCCTATTAGGAGGATAGACAGAAGAAAAGGTTTCCGACATCTATTTCTTGCTGGCTGCCGCCACAACCATGGCATCAACCAGGACTCCCTTTGTAAGAAAAGCCTTGTCAGTAGGGGAAGTAATAAACTTGTTGGGCCTCCGAGGGACCGATTCCACTGAGTCAGGGGACTCCCACGCCCTTTGAGCAACCAGCTCCATCAATTCGTCGAAGGGTGGGGTAACCTAGGAGGTGGATGGTTGAGATCCAAAGACCTTCAGGAGGACCGACTTGTCCTCAGTAGGGGCAAGGAACTGCCAATCACCCCTCTGTCTTAAGATCTCCAAAAAGTCTGCAAATGAGACATCCTCTGAGGGGGATCGTGGGGACTCTTCTGATTCCTCCAAGTCAGTATCCGATGTCAGGGATTCCTGTGGGGAATCCAAGTGCCTCCTCTTGCACAGTCTCTTCGTAGGTACTTCATCGGTGGGAGCATCTGGTGAAGTCCCTAGAGAGGAGGAGTCACCCAATGGGGATACCTGAGGCCCTGGATCTCGACTCTTGGTGGGGACATGTGGGGAAGAGGTAGAATGAGGCCCTTTAAGGGGAGGGGAAGACAGATCCGAGGAGGTAGTGGTCTTAGCAGACATGACCTTCCTCATGGCAACGAATGCACAGGAATCTCGGTCGGAGAAGTCTGTCAGCTCCGAAGATGCCGGCAGCTCTCCTCGAGCTGAGACCCCCCCCCCCCACTCCAATCCAGAGGATGAAGCCGAAGCCACCTGCGCCAAAGCCCCGAGGGGAAGGGTCAGAACTGAGGTATCGGTTCGACTCTCCTCCCTGGAGCCAGTGAGGGACTGTTGGCCCCAAGACTCCCCGGTCGGAACAGAGGAGATCAAGGTCGATGGAGCTGAGGGAGGTGGAACAAACCTCGGCTCTGAGGGCTCTACCAACATCGGTTCCACCTGCCCCAGCTCCAAGAACTCGAAAGACTTCGGAGGAGGAGGGGGAGAAATTATGGCTGGGGTTTCAGGCTTTGAAGCCGAGTGGCTCGAAGCGGACAGCATTTTGGCCAGGGCCGGGTTCTCTAAGAGCCTCTTAACCACTCGGTCCAGGTCCACATCAGAAAGCCTCGAGGAATGCGTCGAGGGATGGGTCGAAGGAGCCGAAGATGGTATCGATTGAAGAATTGGAGACTGAGGAGTCTCCAATGTCGGATCCACAACTGGGCTCTGAGGTAGAGGATCGATACATGACTTCAAGGACTGTGGGGCCGATGCACGAACCATTGAAGAGGAACTTGGAGCCAGTGACTTGGGCTCCGAGGATCCTTTGGAAGACTTCGACCCCTTCGAAGCCTTGGAAGAGAGGTCGGCTTCGTCTAAAGTAGCCTGAAAATCAGGCTTCAGAAGTCCCCTATCTACCAGCTTCCTGCGCCTTTCCAAGAGAACCCTGGCGCTAAAGGAGTGACAGATAGAGCACACCTCTTGTAGGTGAACAGAGCCCAAACAGTACACGCAGGTGGAGTGGTTGCCTGTAACATACATCTTTTGACCGCACCCACACCTTTTGAATCCCGACTTTTGTTTTTCTGACATATTTAACAATAAAAATTCAGGTCCCTGAATTTTAAGTATAATAACAAAATAGTGTAAATATTACTATAACACTAATTTAACTAAGAACTAACTTGTTATTGGATATATGCAAGTATATATATATAAGTAAATACCTATAGATTATAAAAAGATAAAGGAGAGCACACACACACACACACAAAAGTGACAGAGCCCTGTCACGCCCAAACCAATAGAACTACTTCAAAAATTTTTAAACTAGAGCTAAACAAAGAGGCTATAGCCCAATACTATAGATAACACTTCTAATTTTAACGATATATAATACTATTATTGAGAAAAAACTTCTATTAATATTGAAAAAATTAAGTCACTGGCCTGAGCTTCCTCCGACGAGCTGTAGATCCGTTGCAGCGGCAAACTAGATCTAGGGATTTACAGTAGAGCATCATGGGATATACACTAGGTCTCGAGCTTCTCTGAGAGTCTGAGCTTGAAAAGCGGCCGACTTGGAGCAGAGGGATCGGCTCCGAACCCACGTGTAAGAACAAAACGGCGAGATAGAACAACTTCACATTCTTTATTTCTGCACAATCTGGTAATAATACCATATTTTGTTTAATAAGTTCCATAATATGTTGCTGGTACTTCAGCATGTGAAACTGGCAATTTAATGCCCTGATAGCAAGGGTGCAGAGGTATATACCTTCTTACCCAATCTGTCTAACATTCTGGAATCCTTGTCTGAAGGGGTAGGATTTTTGGCTGTAGTAGCCTTAATACCTTTAGGTCCCTGGAAAATGATGTATGGATCAGCAGTAGGATTCTTGAAAAGAAACTTGTGGGAATCAGGTACTCTGTAGTACCTGTCAGGTTTCCTAGGGGCTGGAGGTAATGTGTCTGGAATAAGATTGGATTCCAAAAAAACATCATCTACAACATCCGGGACAGGGGGGTATAGCTAGAGGCCTGTGCTGAGGCAACTCTAAAAATTCTCTGAGTCACTTTTTGGACTGAGGGTAGTCTTGGCATTCCCAGTGGAAATGCTCTCTTAAAGTATGTAAGGTTTCACCAAAAGAAAAATCCTCTGAAGGGGAAGCAGAGGGAATGGATTCCTCTGCATGTGAATCCTAATAAGCTGATAATCAGAAGGGTCAGAGTCATCGGACTCTTGATCTGTAGAATCAGAAGAAAACTCAATTCTTTGTCTCTTAGCAGGGGAAGGCTGACTTCCCCTAATTAGCGTAATAATGTCTTCACCCATTCTAAGCATTTGTTTTTGTGGCATGGGAGTTTGAGCATGCGCTTTGATCATTGGTTTTGTAGGCGTATTGCATACTCTGGGTGTAAGAAACTCGGTAGTTTTAGCTAAAAAAAGAAGTCATCGGTTTGATTCGAACATCGGTAGGACAGAATACACCCTCAGAAGCTGATGCCTGAGCAGCGGCTCTGCACCCATCCAAGGTAGAAACATCCATTGTTTCCATAGTCCAAGAAGCATCTCACGGCATACCGGACTCCAAATGGGTCAGCAGAGGCCTGCAAATCCATAGAAGTGGGCATCAGGGGCTGCAAAGGCACCTCACTGAGTACAGGCAGACTGGCGACTAGCTTAATGGAAGCGTCGTCGGCAGTTTTGGACCTATGCAGTCTGTCTTGATCTTTACGTTTTTTCGGAAGATCAGCAGTCGGATGGCTTATGGATGCCATTTCTGAATGTGGAAAACGAGATCGAAAGAATTTGGCGACAAAGATAACCCGACGACGAATGATTCGGGCATTAAAAAAGCCACAAAACCGACAGTGCAGGACGTCGTGGTCTGGACCTAAACAGTTGACGCAGTAAGAATGAAAATCTCTGTGAGTTATTAGCTTTCCACAGGCAAGACAATTGTTAACTTTTTCTGACATCAGTTAGAGTAAGAAAAAAGGATCCCCAACGGGGTACTAAGCTTTAGAAGACTTCAGGATTATCAACTCAAAAACGAAAATTTCAGGTAGCGGTCAACTGGCACTTGCAAAGTGCTTCTGCTTCAGGCTCCTCCTCGGCAAGAAAGACTGATGTTATGGCATTGGCTACCTGTTTTATACCCCTGGCGACCTGACGTCATGGAAGAAGCGACGGCATAGGATGCAATAATACTAAGACTCTGGTATTTGGGCCGACTGAGGGCTACCTGCAGGCAGATAACCCAAATGTGATGACTGCAACAGTAAAACACGAAGAACATTTAGCTTGTTTTATATTTATTAGTTTGGTATTCACTGTCTTAAGCTACTGCAGCTTCACTTCTTTTTATTAATCATTATTAGTTCCTTGTTACTGCCAACAATGTTAGGTTGTACCTCCATGTCTAGAACATGTCTAGAAAACTATATATGTGCACCAGCAGTAATTCAGAGTACCAGGAGTATTCTCTTTTCTCTATCTAATGAACCATATTCTCCTAACATGAGGGTTAATGCCAACCCATTCCTTTGTCAACTATGTATACTAACTCTAAACTCGTTGTACCTTGGAGTAGGTACATGCTGAGACAACAGAAGCTGAGTCAGTACACATACTTCCACATTTGCTATTAAAGAACCATAGTTCCAAGGACTGAAATCACAGTCCTTGAAATTACAACAAGGACCCCAGTAAATTATAATATATGAACTTGTTTGCTCATATAATTCTTCCAAGTTCAGATTCAAGTTTATTTAGGCATTTTTGCACCAAACACCAATAAGTCTACTAAACTAAAATAAACATAAACAACTAAACAAAAAATAAAACTGGGGTAGTCAATCCACACCACCAAAAAAATTTACTCTAATGCTTAGAATTTCTTACACTGCAACAGGAATGGAGACATTCAAAATTCAGGGTGTTAATAAAGTTCATTAGATTAGATTAGTGTTGCTTTGATCTTTGATGTCTTCCAAGAGTTAAAGAATCACTCAATTAACATTAATTATTATTTTCCGATATCCTTATTTGCAACTTTAACTGTAAAATCTTTTTTTAAGTTTCTCTTTATGAAGAGTGAAGGAATGGCAGCCATATGTTTGCGGTTAGACAGAGGAGAAATTTTGACTTTTTTTTCTAGAAAAATTAAGATTTTAACATTATTAGATTTAGTTTTACAGAGCAATTATTTTATGTTTAATGATGAAATATTTAAACAAATAGAATGATGATGGGTTTCATAATTACATCAATTATATCAATTTTGTTATGTCACATTGTGAATATAAAATCAATATATCATTTTACTGCAGGCTCACTGACCACCTTGTTTGTCATGGATCTAAGGAAAACAAGTGCTCTGAGTTATACTAATACTTAAATCGTTAGATTTTTAAAAATTTAAAATAAACTCACACGCATATAACATGCAAATTTTGGATTTGCATAAGAAGAATTCATTGTCAAAATTTGCATCTTAAAAAGAACGAATTGTCAAAATAGCTGAAAGAAAAATGTAGACAGTTTCCTACACCACAACAGTGTGCATCCAAACTGACCAAGAAATTCTGCAAAATGTTCTTTAATTAGAATTTGAAGATATGCTATGTTAGATACAAATTATAATGCATCTGAAATTAAACATAAACAGATGCTTCTAAACAGAGCAGGGGTCATAGTCCTAACTTAGAAGAAAAAAAAGATAGACGAAATGGATGAGAAAAGGAAGACTACATACAGACTTACATTACATTTAGAAAAAGAAACACATTACTATGATGTAAAACTAATGAAAACAAATTTAAAATGGTGTTAAGCTACTCAGTAAATAATAATCACATAAGAAAATATATCTCTAGCAGCTAGAAAATTTTAAAGGCAAACCAAGCATTTTGGGGGTGGGTAAGGGAAATGTACAGTTCACTTATAAACACGGGTTGTAATTTAAAAAGTGTATTCTTTTTTTTTTTTTTCAGAAAAGAAAACACAGAGACTAATAAAACCAAGTGGACATCTCCTTAAGGTTTATGCAAATTATGTAACTATATTATGAAAAGTACATACTTTGAAGATGAATAACTAGGAAAAATAAATGAGGTAAACCCACACTTTACTTGTTATTCTACTAATGTGGTATGTATGGCTGAATGTAAGGTCTGCACTGTATTATACATAGGAAAGACCACTAAAAAGCTTTCTGTAAGAAATTTCAATCATTTTATGTTAAAAACATGATACTGACAATGCATTATTTAAAGATCAGCAGAAATGTAAAAAGTGTAAAAAATTCCTGTGATATAGTCTTCAGCACTACTACAAAGGAGAGGTTTTAAAAATGCACTCGACAGAAGAGAATACAATGACAAGTGCATGTTGTAGCATACATTTTGTCTGGATAAATTTAATCGGCTACAGTAAAATCAGAAAAAAAAACAGAAAGTTAAGATAATATTTCTTTGACTTAATAGCTTCTTTATCAGCATAACTAGTTCTTAAATACCAAGGGAATTCTCCACTAAACAAATTCAAAGTGTCACTATTGGTTTACAAAAAAAAAAAAAAAAAAAAATACAACAATTTCACAACACTTTACCTTCCAGTACACCAGCAATGTGGTCTAGACAAGCAATCAGGGAGTATTCATGGAAAGCAGATGCTGTTCCCCATTAACTATCTGCCAGTAAGTCTGAGGAGCTTTCTCTCTCTTTATTTCTTTCCCTTACTGTAAAAACTTCACAGTTGCCAACTCTGCACATTTCCAGTAATGTAAGATATCTGCTATCAGTCCTGCCAAGTGCCAAAAATCATGCTTATTCTCCTTCAACATTGCAACCACTTCAAGTTGGATCATATATTTCATAATGACCAGGGGTGGGCCATATCAACTTGTTCAAACTCACAAGAGTCATTGTGACTTTTCACTATTTCTTTTTAAAGATTTTTTTTGTTTTTACTGTAAGATCAAAAACCATAATAAAACTATTTACAATATTCTCAACCATAAAGTCAACAATCAAATCACATATAATATTTATATTGTTACTTTCTTGTTTCTTTTCAAGTCGACATTTAGTTATACTTTTGAAGTAATGGTTTCACTTGTTAACACTATTCGAAATCTGGCTTTTTTCTGTTAGTTCTCATAACAATATAACACACTTCTTTTGGTATACAATAGTGGCTACATTGATAAATTCATTAATATATAGTTGAAATTAATTTTCCAACGTATTGCAATTACTTAAACTCTACTGCTAATAAAGTTCACAGAAAAAGATACTGTGATATGCTTATGCAAGCAGGAACTGGATCTTTGTAAATATCAAAGATTCCGAAATTACACCTTATCAAACTACAACACTTTAAAGAAGAACTAGACCTCTTCCCAATACTTATTATTCTTCTCACATTTAAGGAACAGACAATACCAATCTGTTTTTAAATATATTTTTTTTACATTTCAAACTTACAATTCCATTAGTTTTACTTTATTAATCTTGTATGGGGTGATGTAAACTCAATGTAAATATTTCTAAATTAATATGTCTGAGAAAATGTTAGATAATGTAGATTTCCGTATCAGAATTACTTCTTTTCTAGTCATTATCACCTTCCTTAAGTTTATACGAAGTAATATAGTCCCAATATGTACTATTCAATTTTATTTCTGAGTCTAAAAATAATTTGTACAAACTGGAAAGATAACGGTGTTATACTGTCGCCGCCACCACCACTAATAAATATAGAAAAATTCTGTAATAGTTTATTTTCTTTCTCAATATCTGTCATCGGGACTTTCTTTTCATTAGTTCTTGTTCTTATTTTATAAAATAAGGTCAAATTCACATTTTCTATATTAGATGTATTCAAAAATCTATCTGCTGACAGTATATTTACATAATTTCTAAAATGCTGTGTTTCAACATTTATTTAGTTCTTTCCAAAAATCCAACTATACATGCTATTGTAACAAAAAAAAAACACAGCATAGAACCATTTCTTTAAAACAGATTTTTTAAATAAATTTAATTCTGAAGTGTTTTAAATAATATAAAATATAATTTGATTTTGTTAATCTATGAAAATATCATTAGAAATATATATTTATATCCTACAACATGTTGTCATTTATTCACATATCAGAATTTAGGGGACAGACAGAAAGAGGAAACAACAGTATCCAGTAAAGAGATGGCTGGATTGTATGAGAGAAGACCTGTAACTGTTAGCCATAACTGTCGAAGAAGATACAAGAATGGCAATGAATCTTAGGAGAAGGTGACAACTGATGCAAAATTCCAACCATGAATAGAAAAATGGGATAAAGGGCGTTGATGATAACCATATCAGACACAACAGTATGGACTGATTTCCACTGGCCTTTGTAGTAATTATCTAACCAAAATAAAACAGTCATAAAAGTCAATGCTAGAGAACAGCTTATGATGCTAGGAAATTCAACTCCTCCATTGTTCCAACATCTAATATGATTTCTATAAGCAGTTATAGGTCTTGTTGGACAACATAAGCTGTTCAATAATAACCTGTTTATTTATTTATTTTATTATTTCTTTCACTGGACTGATATATACCATTTAGGGTAATCATATCACTCATATTAGTACTAATCTATCCTCAAAAGTGAAAAACAGATTATTCATTTTAACTACTGTTTTAATTTCTTGAACTATATAACAAATTTTTAAATAATAGAATCCAGATCATTACACCCCCTAACCACCTTAGTTTTGCCTGCTATTCCTAACTCTGCCCTCACATCTAATCACAGGTCTACACTTTATCTTAGCAAAACTCTTTCTAGAACAACACTACTATATATTTTAAATTACTCAGGCAACTCACTTACACCAAACTACTCCTAGTTCACAAATTAATATACAAAAAAAAAAAAGAACAAAGCAAAGCCCTACTAGACTTATTACATATGTAAACCCTTACTAGACCACTTTGATTCCAGCTCTGTAGCCCACTCCTGGAACTCTATCCCCTTATCCCTTAAACATATTAGCAACCTTTCCAATTTCAAGACCGATCTAAAAAAATAACTATCTGACACCTGGACTTGTACCTGCACAACCATCAAAACAGATGCATGAGCACAGACTCACTATAAGTATGCCTTTCTCACTCTTAATTCACTAACATCTCCGTACCTTACCAGGTAGTAATGGTCTAACATCAAAAGGAGCTCTCACTTTAATGATATCATACTACTAATGCACACACTTCTACCTTTTCAGTCAACACTTTCTACTAGTTATTTTCCTCTCTAATGACCTTCCATAACCCTCTCATCTCTCTAATAATTGAATCTTGCCCCATCCAAGTCCTTCATTTTCCTTCCTGCTCAATATATCTCCTCATCTGATTTAATCAGTCTATTTTGGCAGCAGGATACTCTATTTCTCACCTCCATTATTATTAGAAATATACTCAATATTTTGAAAAAAATGTATTAGTTTACTTGACATAGGCTATCCACTTCTGCAAAGTGTCTTGCTACTTGCGGTTCATGTTGTATTTTTGATCACGGTTTATCCTACCAATATTCTATAAATGTATCTCTGTGTTTCATCTGTTGTTGGAATTTTCTCCCCTTGTATAATTACCTATAAGTTATTGTAAAATGTGTGTATGTGTGTTTTGTGGAGCTTTTCTCCCCATCTCACTGTAAAATATTTCCTCTGTTGAAGAGCTTTTCTCCCCTTGAAAATAATTACTCATGAACTACTGTTTAAATGTTCTTGAATTTGTTGTAGAGCTTGTCTCCCACAGCCTCCTTTGAAAATGGGCCACTGGCTCAGTCAGACTTTATTGGTTATCAAAGGACAAATAAATAAAACAAACTACTACATAAGATAAATTATACACATACACACAGCCCTAAATCTATCCTGTAACATAACCCTAACTCTAACATGTAAACACTTGAGACAATCTATCCCCTTAACTAACCCTAAACACTAACCACTAAAAACAGATACTGACACTCCCATTCATATCAAAACCCCACTTACTTTTTTGGCAAGAAGGAGATTCAACATTTTGAACATAAAGCAGATCCAAACTTTAGCAATTCCAACTGCCTCTTAATTTGTCGAACAAAAATACTTTCAATAAGTTGCAGGAAAACCACACACACACACACACACACACACACACACACACACACACACACACACACAGACACTCACACACAGACACTCACACACAGACACTCACACACAGACAAACACTCACACTCACAGGATCATTTAGTGTACTGAATTTTTTTAAGTTCATTTAACTGGAAAAATTACTTGGAAGATCAATTCATTGGCACATGAAAGAGTTATTCACTGTGAAGACATAACAGTACAAAGGAGGTAGAGTGTATTTTAGCAACAATTGTAGGTTATGCTCCGATTTACCCATGGCTGGTGTGGTTTCAAGAGAGCTATCAAATATTAGATATGTGTGAGTTCATTTAAAATTATTTATACATGTGCTTAAGAGGGACTACATATGTTGGAGTGGTTACTCCTGTACAAAATGCTACCACAGAGACACGATGGATCTGAAGTTGTCTCACACATCAGTATTGTGGCTTCTTTCATGTTAGTCTTCCAAAGTAATGCAGTTTAGGATGCTGTCTCTGGTAACACTGTACAGTTGACTCTGATTTGTATTAGACCTGCCCTGTATCCTGTGTAATACATGTACTGTGCCACTGGCTGCCTCCATGGAGTGCAGTATTATGCTGCTGCAAACCAAATGGTCTGCCATCTATGAGTAACATGTAGGCATTTTAAGTGCATGGTAATAACTTTCAACAATGCATGCTAACTTTATTTACCTTGCCAACAGATGTGATCAACTGTGGCATACACTCTAAACGTCACACAGATGTTCAAGTCATTCTGGTCATTGCAGACATCCCACCTTTTCCCATTTTTTACATTAGGATGGGGTGTCACATCAACATTAGTCAATGTGACCAACCTAAAGACAATGTTTACACTGACTGAGGGCTAGACCTGATGTGGAAGTGTACAATGGAAACTTAAAAAGCCTACAAAAAGTCCAACAGACGTAACATCACACTAAAGTGTAAGTGCAAAGTGCAAAATTAAAAAAAATATATATATATAATATATATTAAAAGCAGTCTGTCCCATAAACCTTTGTAAGGAATGATTTATTTCATTATTTTATATATGAAATATGATGACTTCCATACTGCCAAGTTCCCTGAGTAGAGTACAATATAGCATCAGATGCCACTTATGTGATCATGGTTCTTCTGCCCAAAAAAAAAAAAAAAAAAAAAAAATATATATATATATATATATATATATATATGTGTGTGTGTGTGTGTATAAATATATATATATATATATATATATATATATATATACATATATATATATATATATATATATATATATATATATATATATATATGTATATGTATATATATATATACACACACACACACACACACACACACACACACATATGGTTTCACTTTACAATCCCAAAATACTGAAATATCGAAATTCAGTATCTCAAGACTGTAAAGCCGAAAACTGAAAAACCCAAAAGCACGAAATTCAAAATCGCAACTGCCAACATACACACTACACACAAACAAGAACACATACATCTTCCTCCCTACACTACAAACCAACAAAAGATACACAAACACAACAAAACAAACATAATTACCCCCTGCATGCCCCACACCTCCGCTACTTATATATACTAACTCTGAGGTCGCACTAAAAACACAAACACACAAAAAACACCACTACACATTTTACACTCCCGTTGCACAAACACATATCACATACGTACAAATACCACCACTCTCAACACTTTCACACTCACAATCTTACCAACCCTACCCTAACCCACAACTCCAAACACACTCAACACACACAAATTCCTACCCACACCCCTAGTAAAACATCACTTACTTGAATCTACAGCTACATCCGCATACCACACTGCACATCACGAACACAGGGAATCCCATGTCACGTACATGCCTCCACAACCATGGATTCGACATTTCCACATTTGGGATTCTGCACTTTCGCACAACTGCAGTTTCAACACTTCGGTCTCGAGCTACTGAAATTCGATATTTCAGTAGTTCGAGATTCTGAAGTGAAACTATATATATATATATATATATATATATATATATATATACACACACACACACACACACACACACACACACACACACACACACACACACACACACACACACACACACACACAGTAAAAGATTGAAGCTTATTCATCATAGAGACTGCATAATACCTACTTAACCATCTAACATTTAAGAAAGATTCTGAATTTAGACTGCTTTTGGGGGGACCATAGGAAGTTTTTAGATTCTGTTGCTATGCTCACTGTAGTGGGTGCCTGCCTGCATTATGCTTTCTGCTTGGCAGCCTGGCCTCTTTTAGGGCAGGGGAAAACATAAATACTACTCTAACAGATAAATACATGTCAGTGTTCATCACTTTCAAAAACAGATTTGTACTAATAAAAAATAAGAAATAAAAACTTACCAGTGTCTTCTGCACCTATCTTCCATAATTGCAATGAATTATCTGGAGGTCCACTGGTTACCAACAGACTAAAATGAATTAAAAATATTCACATTTTTATCATTGTTTTCAACATTTATAATAAGCACAGGTAACTGCTGCAGGGATGGAATTCTGAATTATAGCAAGCAGGTGGTGTCAATTACTGTCAACATCATCACTGTATTACAAGTAGCATGTCCCTATGCACTTCAGCCTGTTCTGTCCTCTACTATTAGAAGCAAGAGACTACATCCAGATTTACTGATCATCTTCTCTGCTTTTCAGAATTTCCAGACAGATGTACAAAAAGATTAAGAGAGAAATTAGAGAAAATACACAAGAAAATTGTCAGAAGCTTCAAATAAAAAATTGTGTTCAATACAACAGATGCATGAAAAACATTTTATAGACCAGGAAATCTTGGTATGTTTGAAAAAAGAAGCAACCGAGGAAGTGTGAAAATATTAAGAACAAAATCTAGAATTTTTGAAAGGTATAAAAAAGAGCAATGGGCATGGGAAAGAAAGAGAGATCTGACATCATGCAATATTTATGCAAAGGAGAAAGCCAAATTAATCAATACAAAAATAACAGCCCCAAAGTTATTCAAAGAGAAGCACATGCAAAGGCATCCAGATACAGAAAATTTCACAACATAAAAATAAGATCACAAAGAGTGAATGCAGAACAGAAGATCAGTAAATTAAAAGTTAAAAAATAGAAGCTGAATGTATGGAATACCTGCAAAATGAAGGATTTGGTGTAGAAAGTGTAATACAGGTTATACCACAGCATAATGAAACAATGACTTCCCCAAGTAAAGAGAAAGAGGAGGAGCAGGAGCCATCTGAAGAAGAAATATGGACATGGGAAAGAAAAAGAGATTTAATATGGTGTAATATTTATGCAAAGGAGAAAGTAAAACTAAAAACTAATCAATACAAAAAGAGCAGCACCAAAGATATCTGAAGAGAAAGACAGGCAAAGGCATCTGACTATGGAAAATTATACAATACAAAAAAGAAAATGTTAACTCACTAAAAGCTTATTACATAATGTATTATATTTCTGTAAATGTTTTAATTGTTCTTATACAAATCTCTGTTATTCTTTTGTAACATGTAATATGTAACTTGCAATATTTGAAGCTTTTTTCCCTGGGCATCCACTGAAAACGGGCACTTTATGGCCCAGTGGACTTCCCCGGTCATCAAACTTAAATAAATAAATAAAATAAAAAGTAGAAAAGGAGATTAATAATGGATAAGTTAAAGAAATAGAAACTGAGGGAATGGATTACCTGTGACGTGAAGGAGTTCGTGTAAAAAATCTAGCTCTGATAACATCACAGCAGGATAGAGAAATGGATCCCCAAATTAAGGGGAAACTAGTGGAGTGGGAAACATCTGACCTGTTGTCATATGAAGATACTTTGCCGCCTTCCACAGAAAACCAGAACAAAAGTTCAGTTGGAATTGAACAGCAAGGAAAGGAACATGAAACTGTGTCAACTCTGCTGTGGTTAGTGTTGTGGAGTTAATGCGGCCAGTGAGTTCCCATGTGAAAGAGCAATGGATGACACAGGATGAAACTGAAGACAATGTGGTATAGGAAGATGTTCTGGAACTTTCTGTAGCATGCCTGCAGGAAATGGAGAATAAAGAATGTGCCGTCAGTTTAGAAGAAAATGATCCAAGTAAGAGAAGAGTTGTTTGATTTACTAGAGATGGACAGACATATTAAGATCAATGAAAGAAACAGATTATAGAAAGTCAATAAAACCCCAAAAATTAGAAGTTTGATAAACAAATGAACACTGTAATTAAGACTGTTCGTAGAGATTCATGTGATGTAACAGAAGTAAACAGGGTATACTACTGTGCAGCCAAATTAATAACAGATAAAGTCTTACCACAAAAACACAGAGCAGCAAGGGGAAGGAAGGGGAGAAATCAAATGCCATTGTGTAAATATCGAATAGAGAAAAATACAAAGCAATTAAGACAAGAAGTGTCACTGTTAGAAGAGTATAGAATAGGGAAAAAAACAACAAAAATACTCAAGACCGATGCGATAAAAGCAATGCACAGTATCAGAACAGATTAGGCTCTATTGTGCACTGTTCCAAATAATAAACTAAAAACATCAGCACAGGCAGAAAAAACTTAGAAAATATGTAGATAAATATAAAGGAAACGTAAGGGTGGCCACGGTGGTAAAGTGGTTAGCGTCACCTCACAGCAAGGTGTTCTCCGGTTCAATTCTAGTGTGGGGTGCCTTCTGTGCGGAGTCTGCATATCCTCCCTGCAGTCATGTGGGTTTCCTCCGGGTGCTCTGGTTTCCTCCCACATTCCAAAGATATGCAGAAGGTGGACTGGACACCCTAATTTGGCCATAGGTGAGAGTGTGTGTGCGGTGTGTGCGCTAGTGAGTAGTATGAATGAACTACCATGGCAGGGCTAGCCACCCAGTGGTGTAAACCTTGGCTTGAGATGATTGTCACTGCTGAAGTGACACCTCAACCTCATGTGTAAAAATGAGAAAATGGGTTGAGGATGGATGGATGGAAAAAGGAAAAGTAAAAAATAAGCAATTTATTGATGACCTAAAAAAGTTTTATAGAGACTTACGAAACAAGGCAAAAGGAACTGAACCACCACCAAAAAAAGAGGAAAAGAGATACATTTTGGAGAAATATCTGTGAAGATCCTGTGGAGCATAACAAAGATGCTGAATAGATAGAAGAAGTAAAAGAAAAAATAAGAAGTTCAAATATGCAAGACATGAAATGTGATGAAGTAATGACCAGAGAGATTGAAACAAAGTTAAAAAAAATCCTAAATGGAAAACCCAAGGCCCAGATGCAGTACCTAACTTCTGGCTAAAGTATTAACACCTTTACATGAAAATCTAGCCATGAGTAGGAACTATTTATAGGCGCACCCTGAACAGACACCAACCTCATTAACAACAGGAAGTAAATACTCCTGCTTAAGAATGAACCTGCAAGCTGTCCTAAAACATATAGGCTGATAACTTGCCTTCCAACAATGTATAAACTATACACTGGAATTGATGCTGACAGTTAATAGTCATTCAGAAGAAAACTCAATCATAGCACTAGAAAAAAAAGGTCACAAAAGAAAGTCATATGGAACAAAGGATCATCTGTTATTAAATAAAGTTATAATGGAGAACTGTAAAAAGAGGAAGAATCTAAGTATGGTATGGATAGACTATAAAAAAGCATTTGACAATGTTCCACATTCATGGATAAAAGAGTGCTTAACACTTCACTGATTGATTACACTACAGCAACCATGAAACAGAGGCAAACCACTTTGCAGTTAAGCCTTGGTAAAGGACAAATTATTTATTCCAGGGATAAAAATTCAAAGGGGAATATTCCAGGGTGGCTCTTTGACACTGATGCTCTTTTGTCTTGCCGTTAACCCATTACATTGTCTAATTAACAAATTATGTCATGGCTACAATCTGGCTCCCAGAAAACAACAAAGTATAAATACTTCCCCATCTTCTTTTTGTGGATGATTTAAAAGTGTATAGTTTATCAGATGAGGAACTGAAAGCATAACTGCAAGTGGTCAAAACTTTTTCAGATTCTATAAGAATGTCTTTTGGTCTTGATAAATGTACAAAAGCAACCTTTACAGCAGGAAAGCTACAGCACCAAGAAAACATCGGCCTGGGACAGGAATGTGATATTAAAAAACTTGAGCAAGAGGGAGTGTATAAATATTTGGAAATTGATGAAGGATCAACAATAAAACATGAACAAATGTGAATAAAACTTAGTAAGGAATACTTTACAATTCTAGACTAAAATTAATACTGAAAACAGCACTGACATCTAGCAACAAAGGCTAAGCTATTAACCAATTTGCTCTTCCTGACCTTATGTACAGTTGTGGAGAGACTGATGGGCCCCAAAAGGTGTTGGATCAGTTGGACAGGAAAACAAAAAGGATGCTTCATGCTTATCAAATGATTTATAAAAATCGCTGTATAGCAAGACTATATACTACCCATTCTGAAGGCAGTATGGGCCTCCTTGAACTTGATTACAAGTATAGATCTGCAATTGCAGGACTGCATACATATCTGCTGACCTCACAAGTCCCAAACGTAGTGAAAGTTTTAAAACATGATAAGAATAAGTCTTAAGATGACTTCCCTGCTTAGTTTAGCAGAAGCTTATCTGTGTCAAATGTGAATGGAAATCAAACCCGAAGTAGATAAAACTCAGGCAGCAACTGAATGTGCTAAAAAACAAAAGAAAGAACATAAGGTGAAGGATCAGATGAAAAGGCAAGAAATGTGGAAAATGCATAAATATAGTTGCAAGTATAAAAAACTCTTGGAACAACCTCGTGTTAATCAGGATCGAACACAGGAATGGTTAAGGAGAGGTGAATTTAAACCAAAAGAAGAAAGGTTAATATTGGTGTCTCAAGACAGTGGACTAGTACAGACTGGTTTACAAAGTCAATTAAGCATGTGGGATAAACAGACAAATGTAGGTTTTGTACAACAGAACTGAAACAGTCCTACATGGTGTTGCTGGCTGTGTTATACTAATGGCATAATGGTGGGAGGGTGGCATAATGGTTAAGGCGGTTACCTTAGATGCACAAGGTGCAGGGTTTGATTCTCACATGGGGTAATTGGCTAGGCTTAAAATGGCCCACAAGGGCAATTAGCCTAGTAGTAATCTATGAACCTATGGCAGAAGGACTGTATACTGAAAGGCATAATAATGTGGCAAGACTGTTACATTGGGGATTGTGCAAACCTAAAACATGAGCCACAAAGCTTTATAGAAAATAATGAAGTTTATATCACATGGGAACACCCATTACTAACAGTTCAAAAATAGATGCGAGAAAATCAGATATAGCAGTCCGTGAAAAGAAGACAAAAGTAGCACTGATCACTGAAATTGCTACACTCAGTAACTACAGTGTCTTACATACATAGAGACACAAAGTCATACAATAACATGATTTACAGGTAGAAACAAGGGGAATGTGGAGGAAGGATAATCAGACAGTTCCAATAACAGTAGGAGCAACTGGTCTTATAAATTAGAATTTACAATCATACTTAGAAATGTTACCAATACATGTAACTCCATATAAACTGCAGAAGGAGTCATTACTGGGCACAGTGCGGGTGCTGCAAAGAGCACTTCTGGCTAAGAAAGACTGAAATAATACTAATTTCATGAACTTTGATCATATTTGACTTAGAAATGGGATCCATTCCCATCGTGGTATTAGAAACCCAAAAGGCTTGACGAAATTAAAAAGTATTCTCCAATAGAGTACTACATCAACAAATTCCTTTAGAGAAGAGGCCATAAAAGTGAACCGTAAGCAGCACAGAACACTAAGGCCTGAAGAAATGTGGTAACTGGCTATCAAAGCTACATATTTCACAGAAAGCCTTAAGAATTTATGTTAAAATAAAGTTTTAAGTGAAATTCCACATATTGTAAAATACTGTAGTAGACATGAAACACTCAAAATGATCAACAAAGGATGTAAGAATGTAAACATCCAACAACATAGAGTCAACCAAAGTCAAAAGATTTGCAGGGCAGAGGAATGTTTGAGCATGCCTTTGAGTCACGATCCTGTTATTCAGGGATTGATTCCATGTTGGGTATTTCACACAACTGTACATTATTGACCATAAGGATCACGACTGAGGAAATACAATTCTCACTTCAACAGCACTAAACAGTGTACTCATATGTACTTCCAAGAACAGAGAGAATAGTTAAATTAAAAGGCCCTGCAGGACTGCAATGGCAAACTCTTTTCCACCTCTAGTGGCCACTCATTTTGTATTGCTTAGTTAATGTCTGAATGGAAGTCCAGGCTGCTGTCTTATAGACAATTTGAGCAGAAGTGCTGAAAATGGCTACAGTGATAGCTGCTGATCTAACGAAAAGGGCTCTAACTATTCTTCTCCGAGGTCTGATGCATCTCCTTAGTAATGCAGTTATAAGTCAACTATTTTGCTGGTCAAAATTGATTCCCTTCAAAAATGAGTAAATATCTGACCAGACTGTTTCTGATCTTTAGACCTTTCAATAAAATGTTGAGCTGTTTGTGAAAACTCACACTATGGAATATCTCCTCCTTCTCCCAGATTTTGCATTAAGTGGAGCAGAATGTCCAGATGATTTAACAGCAGATCCCTGGAAGTAGCAGTAAGGAGCCAATTCTCATGATATAGGAAAATTTGAATCCTAGCACGCGTAGGTGGGCTGTAACCATTACCACTAACTTGGTAAACACCCTGGGGGCTGTGGCAAGACCGAAGGGCAGTGCTGTGAACTGGTAATGACTGCCTCCCAGTTGGAGATGGACAACTATCCTGGAAAGCTTCCCCAACACTTTTGGAAGCTGGCCGTCTCTGTCAATGAGAAGGAGCAGATTCCAGAGCAGAATACGTCTGAGGTGGGTAAGATCTAAATAAGATGGTAGTACCTCTTTTCCTGATCGTGACAAGACATGCTGGAAGACAGCAAAGGCCACTGAAGAGATCAGAGCCAAGTAAGTCTTTCTAAATGCTGAAACAGACAGAGAGAGATCTCGAACACTCAACTCCACCTGTCTCTGAGGCCAGCATTACTGCTTAGCTATCGAAAGCAAACACTCACAGAGGTAGGGATATCTCCTACAATTTTGGAGTGGGACCCTCTCCCATCATACAATCTCTGAAGTACAACTCTTGACTCTCATCTCGATCTGACAGTTTCAGAGACTAGAGATACTGGGAAATAATATAATCACAGCTGAAGTTAAAGGCAATATCAGTGTCAATGTAGGAGCTCCAGGAATATTTGTATCCAAGGGCTTCAGTTCTGAAGTTGAACGGGGAGGAGTCAGTGTTAATGCTCCTAACTCTATCAGAAAGGACAGAGTCGGGAGGACCCCAAATGTATCTGCAAGGAATCGCAGCATCCACCTGCCATTGGCTTTGATGAGACTCTTAGACCTGGAAGAAGTAATTGAAGAAAAGTACAGTTTTGTACCTACCATAAATGTAGATGTCCGATAGATATGCAACTGCAGTCATAACATATGGGTTGTCCTGCCTCAGGCAGCCCTCGGTCAGCAATTCAAAGTCTGGGGCGTCGGCTGCTGGTGCCTCTCCTCCGGCGTCTGGCGGCTGGTGTCTCCTCTCCGGCGTCCAGCCGGCTGAGTATAAAGGCATCGGCCGACGCCATCTTCTTCAGTGTTTCTTGCCCCAGATGCCAGGTGCCCTCCTATGAAGGCTAACTTTGGTAAATGGATAAAAATAATCCCAAACATGCACAGCAGTAATAAACAGATACACCATAGGAATACCCCCAGCTAATGGGAAAAGGGGTAGGGACCCAAAAGGAAGGATACAGAGGGGTAGGAGGGGGGGGGAAATCCGACTGCAGTTGCATATCTATCGGACATCTACATTTATGGTAGGTACAAAACTGTACTATGTCCTTCAAGAATGCAACTGCAATCATAACATATGGGTTGAATACCATAGCCAAGCTGGGGGTGGATGGAATTATGATAAGGATGGTGTAGCTAAAATCCCCTGCAGTACTGCCGAAGCAAAGCCTGCTCGGGATCTGGAATATAAAGGCAGGTTGTAGTGCTTGGTAAACGTATGCACGGAGCTCCATGTAGCAGCCTCTAAAATGTCCTTTGTTGCCACTCCTCTTAGGAAGGCTGTGGAAGTGGCTATAGCTCTGGTGGAATGTGGCCTAATATTGGCTGGCACACCTTTTCCATGGAAAGAGTAGCAGAATCTGATGCAATGTCCAATCCATTTTGAAACTGTTTGTTTGGAGATTGCTTTTCCTTGCACTCCAGCAGCATAGGCTACAAACAGTTGGTCAGACTTTCTGGTGGCCTTAGTTCTGTCCAAGTAGTAACGTAGTTGTCTGTGTATGTCCAAATTATGCAGTAGTTTTTCCCCCTTATTTTGGGGATTGGAAAAGAATGCAGGCAGGTGAATAGCTTGATTTAGAGACACCCTGGAAATAACTTTGGGCATGAATGTAGGATTGGTTCTTAGAGAAACTCTGTCGATGAAAAATGAGGAAGGGAGGCACTGCCATGAGTGCCTGTATCTCCGAAACTCTTCTTGCAGATGTGACTGCCAATAAGAAGGCCGTCTTCCATGAAAGAAATTGCATTTCTGAACTTGCTGCTGGCTCAAATGGAGGAAGAGTTAATTTTTCCAACACATAACTGAGGTCCCATGCAGGTGCTGGCTGTTTTCTGGGAGGTTTGATATTCTTTATTCCTCTTAGAAACTGTCTTAGCAAAGGATGCGAAAACACTGGAGGGTCACAGTTGTATTTTGCTGAGATTGCTGAGGCATGAATCTTTATTGAAGAGTACGAGAGTCCAGTATGAAGTAGTTCTGCCAAGTATTCTAAAATCTGAGGTATACTCGGTAATGCTGTGTCCTGACCCCAGTTGGCATTCCAGATGCTGAATCTCTTCCATTTGGCTGAATATGTTTTTCTGGTGGAAGGTCTGCATGCTTCCAGCAAGATTTCTTGAACCGATTTTGAAAGAGAGTTAGATGGAGAAGTCATGTTAGCCTCCAGGCTGTCAGATGTAATGATTTCAGGTCTTGATGTACAGTCCTGTAGTTGTGTTGTGTTAGGAGCAGGGGCCATAGGGTCAGAGGCCATGGTTTGGTCCGAGTTATGGTCAATAGCAATGGGTACCAGTGTTGCCTTGGCCAGTCTGGAGCTATCAAAATACCTGTAGGTTGTTCTGCTTTGATCTTCAGTATCCCCTTGGTCAGCAGAGGCAGAGGAGGGAATGCATACATTTTTAGAGAATTCCAGCTGTAGGAGAGAGCATCCGTTTTCCAGGCTAGAGGATGGTGAGTCCTTGTGCAGAACTTTTTCAGGTGATGATTTAAGTGGGAAGCGAAAAGATCTACATCCGGTCTTCCCCATGTCTTTGTCAGTTGAGAGAAAATGTGAGGGTGCAGCATCCATTCGTGTGGATCCATGAAATTTCTGCTCAGGGTGTCCGCCAGTACATTGTCTTTGCCTGGTACAAACTGGGATTGTAAATGTATCTTCAGGCTCAGGGATTTTTCCCAGAGAAGCATTGTTAGTCTGCAGAGGGGATAAGAATGAGTGCCTCCCTGCTTGTTTATGTACCACATGACGGTGGTGTTGTCTGTCCTTATTAGCAAATGCCCTTGTTGTAGTGATTTTTCAAAAGTCTCGATTGCATGTATCACTGCCAACATTTCCTTTTGGTTTATGTGCAGATGTCTTTCCTTTGGGGTCCATTGCCCTTGAATGCATCTGTCCTCCATGTGCGCCCCCCATCCATGGTCTGAGGCGTCTGTTGTAATCATTTGGCCTGCTTGAGGTCTGTTGAAAGACATGCCTTTGTTTAGCTGACTGGCTTGAGCCCACCATAAAAATTCTTTTTGTAGACATGGTATAAGTGGGATTATGTCCTCTAGGGTTTGGCTGTGTTGAGACCATAAGTTTTTTAAATACCATTGCAGCTTTCTCATATGAAGTCTTGCCAAAGGTATCAGAAGGATGCAAGATGCCATGAAACCCAGGGCCTGCAGGATTTTCCTTGTAGTCATCTGGGAGAGTTTTGCTAGGCCTTTGAAGTACTCTGGTAAATGCTGCTGTTTTTCCTCTGTGAGGTAGGCCATTTGGTTTTCGGTGTCCAGTTTGGCTCCTAAGAAGATAATCTGTTGGGATGGCAGTAGTTTTGACTTCTGAATGTTGACGGTGTATCCCAAGGCCTGCAGTAGATGCATGACATAGTCCAAATTTTCTTTTAAGGTTTGTTTGTTGTCTGCTTGTATGAGGCAGTCGTCCAAGTAGGGGTATATTTGAATCCCCTGCAGTCTGCAGTGTGCCACTACTGATGCCAGGCATTTCGTGAACACTCTGGGCGCAGTAGATAAGCCAAACGGCAATGCTGAGAATTGATAATGCTCTGTCCCTGCAAGAAATCTGAGGTATCTTCTGCAGCTTTGTCTGATTGGGACATGCAGGTATGCCTCCTTGAGGTCCAGAGTGACCAGCCAAGACCCCTTGCCCAGCATGGGAAGGAGTTGCTGCAACGTCAGCATTTTGAACTTTGGCACTATGAGAAAAGTGTTTAGAGATGACAAGTCCAGTATGGGTCTCCATTTGTTTTCTTTTCTTGGAACAAGGAACAGCCTTGAATAAAATCCCTGGCCTTGCTCTTGAGGAGGAACCCTTTCTATAGCTTTTATACTTAACAGCTTGGAAACTTGGGAGAGTGCCTCTGCCCTTTGATGGTGTGGCAGGTTTGGCATGCCTTGTCTTATTGGTAATGTGTGGAAGTGGAATCTGTAACCTTTGTCTATCAAATCCAGAATCCAGTTGTCCTTGGTTAAGATATGCCAGTTTTGTGAGAATAAGGATAATTTTCTGCCCAATGGTGCTTCTCTTTGAAACTTTGTAGGCGGAACGAAAGTCAAGTCATTGTGATTGTCCTTGTGGTGCAGCTGAACTGTCTGCGCCACTTCTTTGATTTGGAGGTTGCCATTGGCGGCCCATGTAAGATCCTCGGTATTGCCCTCTACCTCGGGCACGTCTGCTTTTTCCCCTTTGAAACTTGTCTGAGCCGGGGAAGGACCAATTCTTTGAGGGCCAGTTTCTGCTGAATCTGGGTGGCTGAACCTGAAGGAAATCCTTGACTGTCTGTACTGACTTTGCTTTTTCCTCTATGGATTTCAATACATCTTGTGCATTAGCACCAAAAAGCTTCTGTTTTTCCAAAGGTGCGTCAAGTAACTTCACTTTAACATGGTCAGGCAAAGACTGATCCTTTAACCAAGCATGTCTACGTATCACAGCCCCAGTCATAGCTGCCCTACATGAAGCTTCCAGTGCATCATAACCACATTGAAGAAAATGGTTATTAACCTGCTGAGTGTTATGTATATGATCCTGCAATGCCTTTTTATCAATAGGCTCAGGCGAGGCTAACTTTTTCTGTAAATCATCCAGGAGAAAATCCTGGTACTGAAACATGTGAAAAAGGCAGTTTAGTGACCTCATGGCTAGGGTAGTAGAGGTATATACTTTTTTACCCCATCTCTCCAGGGACCTTGCTTCTCTGTCCGCTGGCAGTGGGTTTTTGGCAGAGGAGGTAGCCACTCCCTTGGGGCCCTGTGAAATAGTTTCTAGATCCACAGAGTGGGCCTTAAAAAGGTGCTTGTGAGTGTCAGGGACCCTATAATATCTGTCCAGCTTGACAGGAGCCGGAGGAAGAGAATCAGGGTTAGCACTGGAGTCAGAGAAAACATCATCGAAAACATCCATAACAGGTGGAATAGCCAAAGGTCTGTGCTGGGGAAGCTTGAGGAAGGTACAAAGCCTTTTCCTGGAGTCAGAGAATTCCTGACCCTGGCATTGAAAATATTCCCTCATGGAATGCAGGACTTCACCAAATGAGAAATCTTCTGGAGGGGAGGCAGAGGGAATTGATTCCTCAGCATCAGAGTCCTCGTAGGCCTGGAAGGATTCTTCTTGGGTATCAGAATGTTCAGAATCCCCGGAGGCTTCATCTGAAGAGAGGTCGTCCGCCTGCTCAGTTCTAGGCCTTTTCTCTGCAGGTGGCTGAGAACCCCTTTCCGGATGAGGCTGAGACCCCCTGATAAGGGAATTAAGATCAGCAGCCAGAGACATGATCTGCTTATCAGAAGAAGGGGCCTGGGAAGTAGGTTTAGGATGGGCCTTGGCCTGACTGGCGGCCTTAGCACATGCAAAGGCCTTGATGGACATGGATACAGGAGGCCTAGCAGCCCCACGTGCAGGCGTAACCTTGTCCACAGAAATTGTGTCGGGTAGATCCAGAACTTCGGTTTCTGGAGGAAAATCAACAACCGGCACCGGAGAGATGTCCGAGACCGAAGGTCGTGTTAACGCTGTGTCGTCGGCCTGGAGCGGTAGATTTACCACTTCTGAAGGGACCGGAGCACTAGCAGAAGGTTTGGGAGTAGCATCAGTAGTGGACGCGGGCCGAGGATGTCGGTCCCGGTCCTTGCGTTTTTTAGCAGATTGGGTAGTCGAAAGATCCGACGGCATGATATACGCAAAAGATTCACCGAAAAAGTCCTCGGCGAATTCTGCCCGGCACCTGAGAGTGCGCTTATTAAAGCAAGCACAGGCAGCACAGGCCGAGACGTCGTGGTCTGGGCCCAGGCAAGGAAGGCAGAGAGAATGGAAGTCCTTATGAGGCATTTGTTTACCACAAGACAAACAATTATTAACTTTCTCAATTTGTTCTGACATCGGCTGAGGCAAGAATAAATGTTCCCCAACGGGGTACTTAGCTTTTAGATGACTTCGGTACTGCAAACACAGGAGCTGACCAACCGGCACTTGCGAACTGCTTCTGCTTCGGGCACCGCGCGGCAAGAAAGACTGAAGAAGATGGCGTCAGCCGATGCCTTTATACTCCAGCCGTTGTGACGTCGGAGAGGAGGCGACACCAGCCGACGCTGGACCCAGACTTTGGAATTCGGCCGACCGAGGGCTGCCTGAGGCAGGACAACCCATATGTTATGACTGCAGCTGCATTCTTGAAGGACATCCCTGGACTGCTGTTGCAGAATGAGTAAGTGAAGTTGAGGACTGTCTGACTCTGGAGAAAAGAGCCTGGCTGGAGATGGAGAATGTATCTGAGACTTCAGATCGAACACTTCACAACTTTCAACTTTTTGACCAGTGGAGGCTGTAGGATCTGGGGCCCATTTTTTGGGTTTCTCAATGCCCTTCTCATGAGTCTTGCTGCCTGGAAAGGGATCCTTTGACTTAGAAGCTTCCCTATCTTTTTTGTTTTCTTTCTCTTTCTCTAACAAAACAACAGTCTTACAGGAACAATGATGCAAGAAGACCGAGGCAGCAGGCTTAAAAGGAGCCCAAGTCAACTTATCCAAAATAAAGTGAAGATACCAGGGAGGAAGAACAGGCTCCCTGAGAGGTCTAATATTAAGGATGTCTTTAAGAAATGGTTTCACCTCACATCTAAAAGCTAGAGGAAGAGAAATAGGCAAACAAGCAGAGACAGCTGATAAGTGGGCCTTAATAGAAAAATAAGCCGAATCAGCATTGAACAGCTTGCACAAATAAGGGAGAACCAAAGGAACAACCTCAAGAAGTGGGTCCAGGTTGAGAGACAGACACCAAATAGAAAACCACTTCCATTTGGATAAGTAGGATTTGCTAGTAGTATGTTCCTTGGCCTTGTGGAGGACTTGCAGCATGTCCCCTGACAACAGGTGTCTATAAGGAATCAAAATCCTATCAAACACAGTGTCAGTTGAAGCATGGATAACTGGGGATGGAGGAGAGGTCCCTTGTCTTGTGTGATTAGATCCACCCTGTGAGGTAACTTGTAATGACTGCCCTTGGCTATCTGCAGAAGTAGAGGTAACCACTACTGTCATGGCCAAAAAGGAGTCACCAACAAGATTTTGGGAGCATCCTGTTCAATTCTGAACAGAAGTTTCATAATGAGAGGAAGGGGAGGGAATGCATAAACATCCCCTTCAAAGAAAAAGAGAGAATGTCCACCTTCCATACCAGAGGACCTGAAACCTGGGACTCTGGCACAAAGTAGAGGAAGTTGTCTATTCAGAGGGGAGGCAAAAAGATCCGCTTGAGGAGTACCCCACTACTGGATAATGTCCAGAAACACATCCCTGTGAAGCATCCATTCACAGGATGGAGTTAAGGGCTTGCTCAGTGCATCTGTCACAATATTTTGACTGAAAGGGATATAATCTGCTTGAAGAGTAACTCAATACTTGACAGCAAGATCCCATACCACAAGTGCTAACCGGCAAAGAAGATAAAATCTTGTTCCTCCCTGTTTGCTGATATACCACATCACTGTGGTATTATCTGTGAAAAACCATGAAAGGCCCTGAAGAGAAAAGAGGAAGAAAGGCCTGAAGAGCCAGCAGAAGAGCACTCATCTCTTTGACATTGACATGCTCCTTCTGCTGATGAGGTGACTACACCCCCTGTACCTTCAAGGAGCCAAATTTTGCCTCCTTTCCATGTCTGAGGGGTCTGTGAACAATTCCTGAGAGGGAAGAAGGGGATTAAAAGGAATCCCTGGATTCAGAGACAATTGCTGAATTCACCAGTGAAGTTTCTGTCTGAGACAAGGAAGAAGAGAAATGACAAAGTCCAGAGGATGTGCATGTTGGAGTCGCACTAACTTCAGAAACCACTGAAATTTTTTGGCAACAGGGAGCATCGGAATGGTGGACGCCATGAAAAATACAGTTGTGTACACTTGCCATAAATGTAGATGATTGAGTGTATTCACTGTTGCAGTCATCACATTTAGGTTATCTGCCTGCAGGTAGCCCTCAGCCGGCCTGAATACCAGAGTCTTCAGACTTCTGCATTGGATGCTGTCTCTTTTTCCATGACGTCAGGTCGTCAGGGGTACAAAACATGCAGCCAACGTCATTACATTAGTTTTTCTTGCCCCAGATGTCAGGTGCCCCCACAATAGGAAGCAATTATATGGTATGGTACACCCCCATCAAACAGCAAATACATCAGAAAAAATAAATATACCAAACAAGAAGGAAAGGTAGAGCCAAGAGAAGTCAGGGGGCTGGAGGGAGGGTAACCAGGACTGCAACAGTGAATACACTCGAGCATCTACATTTATGGTAAGTGTACACAACTGTACTATGTTCTTTGTGTTTCACTGTCACAGTCATCACATTTGGGTTAATTCCCAAAGCTAAGGAAGGGAGGAGGAAGTTAAAGAGCATTAGGGCCAGCTATTAAGCCCTGCAAGACTGCAGTGGCAAATCCAGCTCTGGATTTAGAAAAGATAAGCATGTGGTAATCGAGGATTGTCCCTGGTAGGAACTCCTCTGAGAAAAGCCACAGAGGTAGATGCAGCCCTGGTGGAATGTGATCTTATCCCCTGTGGGGTAGGTTTTCCATGGTGCTTGTAGCAGAAATGAATGGAATGGGCTAACCATTTGGAAATGGTTTGCTTTGAAATGGCCTTCCTCTCTTCCCCTTCAGCAAAGCCAACTAGCAGCTGTTCAGATTTTCTGAGAACCTTAGTCCTGTCCAAATAAAATCTAAGTTGTCTGTGCACGTCCAGAGAGTGCAGTATTCGTTCCCCTTTGTTTTGTGGATTAGGGAAAAAAGCAGGCAAATGAATGGACTGATTTAGGGTCACACTAGACACCACCTTGGGCATAAAAGAAGGATTAGTCCTGAGGGAGACCCTGTCTGCATGGAAGATAATGAAGGGTTCCACTGTCATGAGGGCCTGTAATTCAGACACTCTTCTTGCTGAAGTGATGGCTAGAAGGAAGGCTGTTTTCCAAGAAAGGAATTTTAACTCTGTTGTTGCAGCTGGCTCAAAGGGGAGGAGTGAGCATTTCCAATACAAGGTTATGGTCCCAGGCTGGAGTGGGAGGTCTCCTCGGGGGGGTCTTAAATTTGTGGCCCATCTAAGGAATTGTGTTAGCAAGGGATGAGAGAAGGGTGGCTCAATATTATAATGTGCTGAAATGGCACAGGCATTAACTTTAATTGACGAGAAGGATAGGCCCTTGTGGAGCATTTCTGTTAAGTACTGTAGAATATGAGGTAAGCTGGGCACCATTGTGCCCATCCCCTGAGCCCGGCTCCAGGAACTGTATCTTTTCCACTTTTCAGAATAGGATTTTCTAGTACTAGGCCTCCTTGCCTCCAGAATGACATCCGGCACCTGCTTACTGAGGGATGCCAGAGGAGAGTTAGCCAGGCTGCAAGGTTCAGGGTTTGAAGCTGAGGGTACAGAATCTGGCCCGCCTGCTGACACAGCAGGGAAGGGGTCTGAGGCAGGTGCCATGGTTGCAGCAGTGTCACACTGCGCAAGAGGGGGTACCAGTGCCAGTCTGGTGCAATTAGTATTGTCCTTGGCTTGTCCTGTTTGATCTTAGTAGAACCTTCGAGAGGAGAGGCAGAGGGGGAAAGGCATAAACTGAGAGGCTTTCCCAGGTAAAGGACAGGGCATCCACTTTCCAAGCTTGACTGTGGGGAGTTCTTGTGTAGAATTTGTTCAACTGGTAGTTCTGAGGGGAGGCAAACAGGTCTACCTCAGGAGTCCCCCATTTGTTCCTCAAGAGGTTGAATATTATGGGTTCTAGTTTCCATTCATGTGGGTCCATGAGATTTCTTCTGAAGTCGTCCGCCAGTGAATTTAGTTTGCCTGGCAGGAATTGAGCTTGCAGGTGTACTTGGTAGCTCAAGGCTGTGTTCCACAGAGCCATGGCTAGTCTGCAGAGAGGGTACGAGTGGGTTCACCCCTGCTTGTTTATGTACCACATAACTGTGGTATTGTCTGTCTTTACCAACAGTTGTCCTGGAAGAATACGGTCTTTGAAGGCTGTCAGAGCATTCTGTACAGCTAACATTTCTTTTGATTGATATGCAGATGCATCTGTCTCAGGTTCCATTTGCCCTGAATGCACTGCCCTGCCATGTGAGCCCCCCATGCATAGTCTGATACGTCTGATGTTAGGGTTTGGACTTCAGGGGGTAGAGTGAAAGGGAGTCCCTTGTTGTGGTAGCAGGCTTCTGCCCACTAAAGGAACTCTGTCTTCATACAAGGAATGATAGAAATCATTGTTTCCAGGTCCTGAGAATGTTGACACCATAGGCTTTTTAGATACCACTGGAGTTTCCTCATATGCAGTCTTGCATATGGAATTAGTAGAATGCAAGAGGCCATGAACCCCAGGGCTTGCAGTATTTTCCTTGTAGATAGCTGGGGATTTGTGGCCAATAGTTTGAAGTAGGTTGTCAAATAAACTTGTTTCTCCAAAGTGAGGAATGCCATCTGGGAAGTTGTGTTCAAGATTGCTCCCAGGAATACAATCTGTTGGCAGGGTACTAGGTGAGATTTCTTTTCATTGATGGTGTACCCCAGAGTAGTTAGAAGTTTCTTTATGAATGCAGGTGTTGTAAGAGCAAGTCCTGGCTTTCTGCCTGAATCAGACAATCATCCAAATATGGGTACATTTTAATATTTCTCTGCCTGCAAAATGCAATTTCTGGAGCTAGACAATTTGTGAATACCCTGGGTGCAGTAGATAAGCCAAAGGGAAGTGCAGAGAACTGACAGTGCATGCAGCCTGCCCTGAAGCGTAGGTATTTCCTGCAAGAGTCCCTTATTGGGATGTGCAGGCAAGCTTCCTTTAAGTCTAGGGTTGCCAGCCAGGCATCCTAGGCTAACATAGGAAGAAGCTGTTGAAGAGTTAGCATTTTGAATTTTGGAACTACCAGAAAGGTGTTGAAAGGTCCAGGATAGGACGCCAGGAGTTGTCTTTTCTGGGTACCAGAAAAAGTCTTGAATAAAAACCTTGTCTCCTTTATTCTGCTGGGACAGGTTGAATAGCCCTGATAGTGAGAAGAGAGAGAACCTGCTGTTGGGCCTCCACCCATTGATTTGGGGGTAGGTCTGGCCAACCATTTAGGGTTGCTAATTTGTGGAAGTGGAATCTGTATCCTTGGGAGACTATGTTCAAAATCCATTTTCCCTGGGTAATGAGTTTCCATTTTTTTGCATGCAGGGCGAGCTTTCCTCCTAAGGGAGTAGGTAGTTGAGCAGGGCTTGGAAGGGTTAAGGTTAAGTCACTGTGCCATTGTTCCATGGGCGGGTGGCTTACTACTCCTGCTTTGGACGTGGGAGCCCCCCACTGCTTAGGTCTGTGCATAGCCTGAGACTGTAGTCTAGGTGGTCTGCTGTTCCTGGGTTTGGCCTGAGAAGGCCTGGAAGGGACTGGAAAGGACCAGTTTTTTGAAGGCCAATGCCTACTGAATATGGGAGGCTGTACTCATAGGAAATCAGTTTGCATAGATTTAACTTTTCCCTCCATCCTTTTGAGGACTTCTTCTGCTTTGTTGCCAAAAAGGTGGTCTAGGTTTAAGGGAGCATCCAGTAATTTAGCTTTAATATGATCTGGCAAGTTTTGTTCCTTAAGCCAAGCATGCCTTCTAAGTACAGACCCAGTGACAGCAGCCCTGCAAGATGCTTCTAAAGTGTCAAAAACACATTGCAATGTATGTTTACCAACTTGTACAGCAGAATGCATTAAATCTTGCAATCTTTGTGTTCAGCATAGTCAGGAATCAACATCATTTTCTGTTTAAGTAGTCCCATAATATGCTGCTAATACTTTAACATATAAAACTGGCAATTTGAAGCCCTAATGGCCAAAGCAGTAGAAGTGTATATCTTCTTACCCCACCTGTCTAAGGCTCTAGAATGTCTATCAGAAGGGGTAGGATTTTTGGCAGCAGTAGCCTTAATGCCTTTTGGTCCTTGGGAAATGGTCTCTGGATCCACAGAAGGATTCTTGAAGAGGAACTTGTGAGAGTTTTTGTCAGGTTTACTGGGAGCTGGAGGTAAAGTGTCTGGGGTAAGGCTAGATTCCAAGAAAGCATCTTATACAATATCCAGAACAGAAAGGATAGCTAAAGGCCTTTGTTGAGGAAGGAGTAAGAATTCCCTAATTCTCTTTTTGGACTCAGAGTAATCCTGGCTTTCCCAGCGGAAATGCTCCCTAAGAGTATGCAAAGTTTCACCGAAAGAAAGATCTTCTGGTGGGGAAGCAGAGGGAATGGAATCCTCTGCATCAGAATCCTCATAAGAAGATAAGGGCAAATCCTGGTAATCAGATGGAACAGAAATATCAGATTCCTGATCAGAAGAATCAGAAAGAAAATCAGTTCTAGGTCTCTTAGAGGGGGAAGGCTGGCTTCCCCTAATTAAGGCAATAAGGTCTTCAGCCATTCTAAGATTTTGTTTTTGAGGCATATGGGCCTGAGCCTGTGGTTTGGTCATAGGTTTTCTAGGTGTAGTGCAAGTTTATGGCCTGGATGAAAACAATGGCGTTGGTTTAACATGAATGTCTGTAGGCCTGAATACACCCTCAGAAGCCGGTGCTTGCACAGCGGCTCCGGACCCATCTAAGGTAGAGATATCCGTAGATTCCATAGTCGAAGAAGCATCTCGGGGCATACCAGACTCCGAATGGGTCTCAGTAGAGCTCTGCGAATCTGAAGTAGTGGGTATCAGGGGCTGCAAAAACGCCTCACTGAGTACCAGCGGACTGGCGACTAGCTTAACAGAAGCGTTGTTGGCAGTTTTGGACCTATGCAGTCTGTCTTTGTCTTTATCCTTACGTTTTTTCAGAAGATCGGTAGTTGGATGGCTTAATGAAGCCATTTTGGAGTACACAGATCGAGTACGAAAGTAATTGGCTGCAAAAATAGCCTGACGATGAATGGTTCGGGCGTTGAACAAGGCACAAAATCGACAGCGAGGGACGTCATGGTCTGGGCCTAAACAGGGGATGCAGTACGAATGAAAATCTCTATCAGGTATTTGCTTTCCACAGGTAAGACAATTGTTAACTTTTATTGACATTGGTTAGAGCAAGAAAAAGGATTCCCAATGGGGTACTTATCTTTTTTGAAGACTTGGGGTCTGAAACTCGAAAACGAAAATTTCAGGAGACGGCCGACCAGCACTTACGAACTGCTTCTGCTTCGGGCACTGCACGGCAAAAAGGACTGATGAAATGGCATCGGCTGCATGTTTTATACCCCTGACAACCTGACGTCATGGAAGAAGAGACAGCATCTGACACAGAAATCCTAATAATCTGGTATTCAGGCCGGCTGAGGACTACCTGCTGGCAGATAACCCAAATGTGATGACTGTAACAGTGAAACATGAAGAACATCCCAGAGCTCTCAGAAATGCCCTGGCCATAATGGAGGTCAGTGGAAGAAGAGTGTGAAAGAAAGAAATGAGAGTTAAGGCCTTTGGAGGGGGCAGGGATGCAAGTACTGGCACCGTCTGAATCCTGCAACCCACAAAAACATGGACATGAGAAGGAGTCAGGGAAGACTTTTTGAAATGTATAGTGAACCCCAGGGATACTGAAAAATGAAGACTTTGCAAAAGGGTCTCTGGAGAGAAAGCCTGAATCAACAGAACATCTAAGTAAGGAAATATTTGGATCCCTTAAATCCTGAAAAAGAAATCACAGAAGAAAGGCATTTGGTGAGCATCCATGGGGAAGTAGAAAGGCCAAAGAGCAAAGCAGAGAACTGAAAATGCCAGGAAGCAACGGAGAAATGCAAAAACTTCCTGAAAAGAAGATGGATCAGAATATGTAGCTAAGAATCCTTGAGATCTAGAGACACCATATAGGCCTTATGGAACAAGAGAGGAAACAGCACCTGAAGGGACAACATCTGAATGGAAGGCACTTTTAGAAATGTGTTTAGAAGAGAGAGGTCTAGAATAGGTCTTCAAGTGACCTCTTTTTTGGGCGCTAGAAACAGTATGGAGTAGAACTCTTTCCCCCTTTGGGACACAGGCACCTCTTGAATACCCAGAGTCAAGAGATTTTGAGGAACCTCTGGGAAAATGAGAAGGTGTTTCCAAGGAGGCTGAGGAATGCCCATTAAAAGTAGGATGGGATTTCCACACCATGAAGTACCCCTGATGAATGATTGACAGAACCCAAGAATCCTGAGTGATCTGAAGCCAAACAGAAAGAGAAAGAGGAATGTGGCTGAGAAGAGATGGACGGTCAATAGAGCACCAGTTTGTCTAGAAAGGAAGGCTTTGGAGTCCCTGACAACTGAGTACCCTTAGCAGGAGGAGCCTGTTTGCCACTCTTCCTACCATTAGGAGAACGGCGGATTTGTCTACGAACAAAGACAAGCTTAGTGGGGCTAATTTCTCTGAATTCCACCACCAGCAAGATAGTCCAGGGATCAAAAATGCAGGCCAAAAAGAGCTTCCAGTACTTGTTCTTGGCCTGCATTTTTCATTCCTGGACTATCTTGCTGGTGGTGGAATATTGCCAGATTTGGCCTTTGTTATTTTAGTTATCCTAATTTCTCTGAAATTTAGGCATGGGAGAAACAAACACATGCTTAAACTCCTGTAAGGCCTTACATTTACCCTGAAGGGACTTAACAAAACAGCAGCAGCTTCCCCAAACAAAGGTTTAGAATCCAGAGGAGCATCCATCAACTTAGGTTTAATATCATCAGGTACATGAGGCCCAAGTCAAGAATACCGCCTCATCAATGAACCAAAAACAGCAGCCCTAGAAGCTGCATCATAACTACATTTAATAGAATGGCGAATGACTTGAGAGGAAGCCCCTAGCAAGGAAAGAAGAGAGTTGACAGGCCTGAGAAAGAAGAGCAAACACAAACCTGGACATATGAGTCTGATAATTAATAGTGATAAATGCTAGGGTAGCAGAAGTGTAAACAGTCTTACCCAACCTTTCTTTAGTTCTGCTGTCCTTGCCAGAAGGCAATAACGTGAGTGAAGGAAGCAACTGAGATGGCTTATCAGAGGCCCCAGACACTACAGAGGAGTCAGCAGCAGGACATTTACATAGGAAAGAACAATCCTCAGGCACCCTACAAAACTTGCCAGGCTTCTTGGGAGCAGGGTAAAGAGAATCAGGTGAACAAGAAGTATTGGAAAAAGCATCCAGCAAAGCAGCGAAAAGAGGTGGAACAGCTGCAGGTTTAGGAGATTCCAACTGCAGCAACTCATAGTACCTCTTACGGATATCAGTGACCTGAGCACAATCCCACTTAAAAAAAATCCATCATCCTAGAGAATGTGTCCCCAAAGGAAATATCCTCAAAAGGAACATCTGGATTAATAGATTCTTCCTTGTCTGACCCAAAGTCCAAAGAAAAAGGAATTTGAATACAATAAGTTAGGGATTTGTTACCAGAATCAGACTCATCTTCAGAAGAATCCTGATTTCTAGACCTTTTAAAGGGAGTAGAGGAGCAGGAATTTAAACCTTTTGAGGAAGTTTTAAGGGCGTTAAAGCAGTAAATAGCCCCTGAGTGAAGGCCTGCCACTCACTTTTGGGATCCCTAGGAGCAGAAGAAACATGTTCAGTTGTTTGTTTCTTTTTTAAAGGAACTTCCCCTCCACAGAACTGAGAAGACTCGGACCCAGGACAGCAGTTGAGAACAATAGTAGGAACGTTTTCCCAACTAAAGACTGAGGAACTCCCCTAGGCCCATTAGAAAAAAATCAATGGAGGTTCCGCCTGAACATCCAAGACGGATACCTGCAAAGCCTCTCCGGACGTGCTGCCTGCCAGTCCCTCACCAGCCTCTGACACAGTCGCAGTAGAGTAATCTGACAACACAGCCAAGTAAGCCTCCAGGTTTGTAATGACCTCGGGAGAAACACCTGGCACAGGCTGGACAGAGGAAGATTCCGGTCATACCTTTTTCATCTTCTTCCTTCCTAACGGTTGACCCTCAGGGTGAGAGATTATGCATCCTTAGCAAGAAGCTTTAAATGCTGGTTCTCAAGATACAAGGAAAGGGAAGAAAGACTACTGTGAAGAGTTTTTGGAACAAAAGCCTGACGAGCAGAACAAGACATATGGTAATGAGAAGCTCCTAGGCAAAAAAGACACTTATCGAGGAAGTATTTATGGGGAATCTGTCTCTGACACGAGAGTATAGTGGTTAGAGTCCCGGCTTTACATGCAGGCGTTCACAGTTCGAGTACCAAGACAGGCAACTTATTGTGTTCTTAAATTTGGTGGCTTTTGAGTTGCCCACCACTATTACAAATCTCATTTTGGACACTCCTCCCAGTCCCATCTCATCAGCTTATTTTATTGAGTAGAGAGAGAGAATGTGCAAAGGCCTACTCCCTTAGTTTATCAACTTTAAATTATCGCATTTCATCCCTTCCCACTTAACCAAAAAAAATGCACTTTATTTATCTGCTTTTACTGTATTTGTGTTTCTTCCTACTTTATTTTGCTTTTGCTGCCTTTTCTTAAAAGTACTCAATTGCATTTATTCTGCTGCATTTATTACTGCTTGTTAATAGCCTGATTAAATTGTAACTGTTATTCTAAGTCTTTTGGTTTAAGCACTTGGGCTTCAGACCAGTTGTTTAACATTAAGAAGGTTTGTGGTCTGCACTCTTGTGGCAGGACAAGTAGCTTACATCCTTCGAAGTTGGGAGATGCTGATTGAAGGCTTAGTGTCTGTTATTCTAAAAGTGTCTTAGTTCTGGTTTAAACACCTTGGCTTCAGGCCAGTTATTTTACATTAAGAACGTTTGTGGTCTGCACTCCTGTGGGAGGAGAGGGTAGATTCTGCCCTTCTAAGCTGGGTATTTCTGGTTAAAGGCTTATTGTGCCTGCTTACATGAACTATTTCTTTCTGAAATTGGTGCGCCTTGTTTTCTGTAGCATAGACTAGATTCAGACCTGCTGAATCTAGCTTTGTGTATAACTTGAGCACTAATCCAGGCAATCTTTTTTTGGAGAAGGTTCCCCTACACCCTAGTGGCAGCAGTGTGCATTTAGAACTGAAGACTGCTGGAACAGGGCTCAGTTTTCAGCTTTTTTTACTGGTTAATTGGGTAATTTGTTTAAATCAATTTGCTAGTTTGTTACTGTTATATTAAAAATAACTGCACTTTATTCATCTGCTTTTACTGTGTTTGTGTTTCTTCCCACTTTATTACTTTATTTCGCTTTTGCTGCCCGTTCTTAAAGTACTCAATTGCATTTATTCTGCTGCATTTATTACTGCTTGTTAGCAGCCTGATTAAATTGTAACTGTTATTCTAAGCCTTTTGGCTTACGTACTTGGGCTTCAGAACTTGTTTTACATTAAGGTTTGTGGTCTGCACTCTTGTGGCAGGACAGGGAGCTTACATCCTTCTAAGTTGGGAGCTGCTGACTGAAGGCTTAGTGTCTGTTAGTTTAAAAGTGTCTTAGTTCAAGTTTAAGCACTTGGGCTTCAGGCCAGTTATTTTACATTAAGAAGGTTTGTGGTCTGCACTCTTGTGGGAGGAGAGGGTAGATTCTGCCCTTCTGAGCTGGGAATTTCTGGTTAAAGCTTATTGTGCCTGCTTATTTTAACTATTTAATTCTGAAATTGGTATGCCCTGTTTGCTGTAGCAAAGACTAGATTCAGACCTGCTGAATCTAGCTTTGTTTGTATAACTTGAGCACTAATCCAGGCCATCTTTTCTGGAGAAGGTTCCCCTGTACCGTAGTGGCAGGAGTGTGCAGTTAGAACTTGTCTGATTGAAGACTGCTGGAACGGGGCTCAGTTTTTATCTTTTTATTGGTTAATTTGTTTAAATCAGTTTGCTCATTTGCTACTGTTGTATTTAAAAAATTGCACTTTATTCATCTGCTTTTACTGTATTTGCATTTCTTCATACTTTATTACTTTATTTTGCTTTTGCTGCCTATTCTTAAAAGTGCTCAACTGCATTTATTCTGCTGCATTTATTGCTGCTTGGTAGTAGCCTGATTAAATTGTAACTGCTATTCTAAGCCTTTTGGTTTAAGCACTTGGGCTTCAGGCCAGTTGTTAAGGTTTGTGGTCTGCACTCCTGTGGCAGGACAGGTAGCTTACATCCTTCTAAGTTGGGAGATGCTGATTGAAGGCTTAGTGTCTGTTATTCTAAAAGTGTCTTAGTTCTGGTTTAAACATTTACGCTTCAGGCCAATTATTTTACATTAAGAAAGTTTGTGGTCAGCACTCTTGTAGGAGGAGAGGGTAGATTCTGCCCTTCCGAGCTGGGAATTTCTGGTTAAAGGCTTATCGTGCCTACTTGTCTGAACTGTTTTTTTTCTGAAAATGGTGTGCCTTGTTTGCTGTATCATAGACTAGATTCAGACCTGCTGAATCTAGCTTTGTTTGTATAACTTGAGCACTAATAAAGGCCATCTTTTTTGGAGAGGGTTCCCCTGCACCCTAGTGGCAGGAGTGTGCAGCTCGAACTGGTCTGATTGAAGACTGCTGGAACAGGGCTCCGTTTTGAGCTTTTTTATTGGTTAATTTGTTTAAATGAGTTTGCTCATTTGCTACTAAAAAAAGGTTCTAGCTTGTTTTCCCACCTTTTCTGTTATTAGAGTAGTCCAGATATAGATTTGCTGTATTCAGGATTGTATTGTACTTTCTGAGTTCTCCAGACCTTTCTGCAGGGAAGCCTCGCAGCTCATCAGTGGGAGTGGTAAGCACTAGGTAGCCTATCTACCACAACAGGAGTGGTTTCTAGCTCCCTTTCAAATTTCTGCTTTAAAAGCCTGTGTTTGCATGGGTTTGCATGCCATCAGCGCCACTAAGCTAGGGTAAACTATTACTGGTGCCAAAAAGTCTGCTCTTCAATTTTTTCCTATAGATCTTGCTAGTTCTGTTCTCTCTTGCATTTAACCAGCTTATTTGCCTAGCACTTCATCTGGCTTCTTGTAGCAATTATTGTAGCACACATAAGTGCTAACAGCACTAATCCTCCTATAAGGAAAGCTCCAGTACTTATTACTAATGACCATCTCTCCTGGCATGTCTAAAGGTCAGTTCCTGGTGTTTTCTCCTGTTAACCTGGTGAACTTGGGCATTCTGAGGCAGTGCAGCAACTGACTCATGTACACAGACAACCCTCTCCTCTTACCTCCAAACACTCAGACTTGCGAGAGATGCACTTATATATCCAAACTGGAAGGCATGCACTCCCTAGCCAAGGCCGGAATACCTGGTCAACAGGAGAAGGTCAACACCTGCAACACACCACATGGAACACATAGCCCTCCAGAACACCCACCATCACAGTTCTCACATAAAAAACACAAACCACACACCCACCATTGCAAAGGCTCTCAATAAAAATCTACCCAAATAGCAGACCTACAAATTAGAAATGCACTTGACCACCACAATACAGCACAAATCACAAGACACATAGCTCACCTACACAGTGTGCTCCTCAACCTAAGCCCCTAAAGCAAAACAGCTTGTCCAATACACTAATCATAGGTGACTTGATAGTGAAGCACACTGATGTCCCACTCACTAGGTTGAATAAGGAGAAGGTAACAGTTAGCTGTCTGTCGGGTGCCAGGATCCGACACATAACACACACACTCAGATCACTCCACAACAAGTACAAGTATGACTCTGTCATTGTCCACTTGGGTGTGAATGACCTGAGACCTACCTCCCTGGACTACATGAAGAGAGACATGAAGGAGCTCTCAGATTATTTGGCCCAGACAGGTATGACCCTAGCCCTAAGCAGCATCCTACCGTCGCCCAGAATGATACCGCAGTACAAACAGAAAATGACTGACTTCAACAATTGGCAAAGTTTCTGGTGTCACTCTAAGGGGATCCAGTATCTGTCTGCTTGGGATGACATGATTGACAGGCCTCGATGCTTTGCCAGAGACAGCCTGCATCTGTCACCCCTAGATTTATGGATACTGGCTAAAGCTCTAGCCACCCCTATAGTGCCTTTTTTAGGCAGTGTTTTAAAGACCAAATTACCACCATAACAGCTATAAATAAATGCAATCTGAGGGCCATGCTGCTCAACGCTAGAAGTCTAAATCTCAAGATGCACTCACTCGAAACACTCCTCAAAATGGAGAACACTGACATTTGTGCTGTAACAGAGATCTGGTTTAAAGCAGCAGAAAACACCCCTGTGCTACAAGGCTATAACTCTTTCCACACCTTTCAGCCCCAGAACATGGACTGAAGCTCCAAAGGTGGTGGCATCTCCATATTCATAAAGGATATGCACACCTCCAAATAAGTAGCCCAGCATAACGCATCCGAGATACTTCAGGTACAGCTAACAGTGGGTAAGACAGCGATTCAGGTCATAGCCTGCTATAGGCCCCCAAACATGTCCCAAGACTCTCACTCCACGTTCCTAAGCACCCTGGAAACTATTAAGGTCCAACCCAACACTCTCATACTGAGTGACTTCAAATACCCCTCCATCAACTGGGAAAACTACTCATGCAGCAATACACTTACCCAACACTTCCTGAAATGTATTAATTCCAATGCGCTGGACCAGCTCAGTCATAGAGGAAGCAACATCCTTGACCTGGTTATTACTAACATAGGCAACCGCTGCTCAACACCAATAGTCAATTCCTCCCTGGTTAGATCCGACCACAAACTAATTACCATGGAAATCCACATCTCACCCACACCACCAGCAAAGTTAACCACCATGAAAAACTTCAAATACAAATCACAGAGATCAACTGTGTATTCTACCATTGTGTTTCAATAACATTGCCATATTGCCATATTACCTCAACTGCTGATTGTATGTGTTCTGCAATATTTCACTGTATTGTATATATTATACCTAGCCACTATCTGCTCCAAGTTTTAGTATTGTTAGTGCCTTCAACACTTTTCAGCTGCCTATCACCACTACTGAAGAAACGTTGTTGTTACTCCTTTACTAATTCTCTCTCTTCTTTCTCCCCTGTCTCCAGTTGTTTCTACCCTGCATTTTCCCCTTGAGACCTCGCCTGGGTTGTTACACATACCTACAAAAGTCACTTGACTCATCCTTTGTCCAGCAAGTTTACCTCTCTGCTGCCTCAACCCCCCGTCGGGAAGGTTCATTCAGGTCTATCCCAAAGGACACAGAAGAAGTATGTGTAACTACTGCCACTAAGCTTCTGCATTTATACTCCTTGTTGTAATCTGTGTAAGCTGTCTCCCTGCCAGAACTGCCAGCGGCCTACATTCCCCTCTCATCTTTGTTTCTCTACTCTTACCCTTATCTACCTCTCAAATCCTGTCAGGCCCTTTCCCCTTCAGTCCTATTTATCCCACTCATTGCCTTAGTGGACTAGTGTATTTCTACATTTAACCACTAGAGGGCGCCCCCCCTTTTTTAATATTCCTTACTATTCTTACTCCTTGCATTTTACCTCTCCAGCCTTTTTCTTTACTTTTCATTTCTTTCTACATGTATTTTACCTTTACTAGCCTTTGCTTTCCTGCCATCTCTCTCTAAACTCCCAGCCCTCTCTACCCATTATTTCTAGAACCTTACTGACTCTGTTTCAGCTTACTTTCCTGCAATTCTTACCCCTCTGATTGGCTCTTGTCCTTCTCCTGGTACTCCTCCCCTACCCTGCCCCCAAATCCCACCCGCCCCCATTACCTCTTGCTATATCCCTCTTGTCTCCACTCCTACTTCCTCTCTAAACCAATCTACCTTCATCAACATAGACACACCCCCAACAACCTATTGTCCAATTTGTAACCACACCCATAGCTACTACATATTTTACATTCTGACTTCTAAACTCTCACTCACCTACCCAGCTTAATTGCACCCAGCTCCACTCTTACTACTCTTTTATCTTACTCAACCTACACAAGATTTGTTTCTCATCACATACATAATTAAAGTACAACACATATATTACAACTTTCACACTCTATACAAAGCAACCTCTCAACATGCCCCTAAATCCTTCATCCCTCATTATTCTTCTATTGCTCTCCATTAAACTATCATATCTTTATCACCTCACCCAACCACATACTCTTTACCTTTCACAACCTTATCATTCAACCAACCACCTGAACTCCCCACTGCCACATTCACACACTCCTATCTCCCCCCATCTTTACCCAATAACACAGCTCTACACCTTCTCATTCAAAGTTTTCACCCCTCAGAAAAATTATATCCCTTTAGTAACTATACACCCCTTGGCCATCACAGTAGACACTAATCATTTTTTCACCTCTCTCAACTATCTTTTGAACCCCATCCTTCATTTCATTACCAGTCTTTTATCTGGTGATATCCATCCCAACCCCGGCCCCTCCTCATCTTCCTCCTCCCACAAGCCTATACTCTTTACTTCTATTAACTCACAAAGCATAGTGAATAAAGTTCCAATCCTCCATGCATGGCTTAGCTATAACAAACCTGACATTCTATCTATCTCAGAAACATGGTTAAAACCCTCTATAAAAGATTCTGAAATAACCCCACCCACCTATTCAATCATCAGAAAAGACAGGACCCAAAAGAAAGGCGGTGGAGTTGCTCTCTTATACGCGTCTTCCTTGCTAGTCACCCCATATGACAAACCTATTCCTACATTTAATAATGCTGAAATACTCCTTTCTCTCCTACAAGTTAACAAGCACAAACACATATGCCTAGCATCCCTCTATATTCCTCCAGGGGATAATATTTCTACACTCAAAAACATTCTCTCTTGGCTCTCTGATAACATAAGCAATGAAACCATAATCCTAGGAGATGTAAACATTAATTGGACCTCCATTCAGTCTCCAACCAATCATCTTAACATCAATCTATACAACTTTTCCCAACTAATCAACACCATAACCCACCCATCAAAAGACCCCTCCAGTGGCACCATCCTTGACTGGATTCTAGTGTCACACCCCCATTATTTTTCTGATAGCGGTACACTACCTGACCCTCTTAGTGATCATCTGCCTACTTTCACTCACCGACTCCCCTGCATCTCCTATTGCACCCACAACTACATCACTACCCGCAATAACAAAAGTTTCAACCCATCAATCTTCATAGATTCCCTAAAGGCAATCAATTGGAACAATCTAAAGACACTGCCCTTAGAAGAAGCAGTTGCCCACTTTAACTCCACCTTCTTAGGAATACTTGATTGCCAAGCCCCACTAAGAACAAAAAGAATAAAAATAAAATCTGCCCCATGGCTAACCAAAACCACATTATCAGCTATGCGCCTTAGAGACAAAGCCTGGGGACTCTACCTGAGAAATAAGACCTCAGAACAACATATTGCATATAAAACCCTTAGAAATAAAGTTAAAAAGTTAATTATCTCTGATAAACAACAATACTTCTTCTCACTCCAAAACAATAACAAAACTAACCCCCAGAGATTCTGGAAAGGGATCTCCACCCTTCTAAACCCTAGCAAACCTCATACCCCAACCCCAGACCCTAATATCCCAGACTTGGATTTAGCTACACAGTTCAACTCCTTTTTTATCGACTCCATTAGCAAACTCACCTCCTCCTTTACAGGCCCCACCTCACCTTCTAAGACACCCCTTCCTTCTATTGCAAATAACCCTATCCCCAATTCTATTTCACCCCACCTATCTTCCACCTTAACCACCTTTCAGACTCCCCCTCCACCTGTACCCCCCTCTAATTCTCCCTCTCTCCATCCTTCTCTACTTTCACTAAAACCTATACCCATGGCCACTATAAAGAAACTCCTTCAGAAACTGAAGCCATGTACTAATGCCGCTGACAATATTCCCTCCTACTTCCTACTTATAGCAGCAGATGCTATTGCTTATCCTATTAGCATCTTAATCAATCGCTCCATCCATGAATGCATTGTACCCCAATTGTGGAAGCAAGCATTCATAATCCCCCTACATAAAGGAGGCAACAATTGCAACATCAGTAACTTTCGTCCCATTGCTATTCTGTCCCCCATTTCTAAACTTCTAGAAAAGTGTATACACCTTCAACTTCTGCCACATCTCTTAGACAACAACCTGCTAACCCCTACACAACATGGATTTAGGCCAAATCATAGCACCATGACAGCCCTGTTGGCCTTCCTTGAGACTGTTAACACAGCACAAGATTCCGGTCACATCGTCTCCACCTTACTACTTGACCTCTCTAAAGCCTTCGATACCATTTCACATAACTTGCTCTTAACCAAACTGTTAGAACTTAACCTCTCTCCCTCTACCATAAACTGGTTCTCCAGCTATCTATCAAATAGATACCAAGCTGTAATATGGAAAAAGGCTACTTCCCCATTCCTCAGTACCCTTACTGGAGTTCCTCAAGGTTCTATTCTTGGTCCCCTCCTCTTTAATATATTTATCAATGATTATCACAAATCTATCCCATTTGCAAACATCATCCAATATGCAGATGATTCAACCATCATCTGCTCTGCCACTTCCCCCTCTCTGCTCCAAAAACTTACTCAGGAAGCTTTTTCAATTACTGAACATTGGATGAAATCAAATCACTTAGCACTCAATGCCTCCAAAACAAAACTTATGGTATTTACTCCCTCAAAATCCACTTCCTTCGACATGAGCTCATTCTCAATTACCAGCCAAAATAACTCACCCCTTGAAATAGTGATCGAAACTAAGCTACTTGGTGTACAGATTGACAATCAGCTTAGTTACAAATCACATCTTCAACTAAACATTAAAAAAACCCATCAAAAACTAGGTATGCTATACCGTCAGAACCAATACCTTACAAGTTCTTCCAAAATCACACTCGCTTCCTCTTTTCTCATCCCTCTCTTCTCTATGGGGCTCCATTATGGACCAATCTTCAGACTTCTCTAAAAAACAGCTTTCCTCCTGCTATAACAAAATTGCCAAATTCGCCAATAGCCATAGGTCCACTACTCATCACTGTTCCTCTCTCCATAAACTAAACTGGCTCAATTAAACCAACTCATATATATACAGCTGACTTTTGCTTACAAGCTCATCCTTAGCCCCTCTCTCTGTCCCTCCCTGTCTTCCTTCAATATGCACCTACCTAACAGAGTCTTAAGGTCTAACAATCAAAACCTACTACAAGTACATAAACCATCTCATCCCCAGGTAAGCACCTACTATCTTTTACCCTTGCTCGTCTCTGGAACTCACTTCCACCATCCATTCGTACCTCCTCTAACCAGTACATGTTCAAAAAATCTCTTCATTCATACCTAAGATCCCAGTGGGATTGTTCTTGCTCTCCCTCATAATTCTATGTTATCCCATTCTTCTTCCCATTCTTCTTCCCATATATGATACTTAACTCTTCCTATCTAAGCTTACATTCCCTTAGAATACCTACCCTGTAATGCAAGTCTATACAACTTTTTGAACGCATAAAACATTACTCTTTTAACTTATTCCCCTGACATTTATTCCACATCAGATTGCATTGTTTTGAATGCTTCTTGAATTTTTGAACCTAAATGTATTAAATGTTTTTATCTTTTACTCTGTATAAGTATTATTGTAATTTTTGCATGTACTTGTTTTTGTCTGTATTTGGAGCTTTTCTCCCCAGGACTCCATTGAAAACGGGTTCTTTTGGCCCAATGGACTATCCTGGTAAACCAACTGCAAATAAATAAATAAAATAAATAGTAAATAAATCCAAATGAACCATGAAAAACTTCTCCAAAGTGGACTTTGGGCTCCTAAAAACAGAGGTGGCTAACGTCACGGCACCAATGCAAATGGAAAATAGGTGCATGACTGGCAAATCATACATCACTGCACTGTACAAACATGTACAAAAATGGATGGAACTAGCCATACCCAACAGAACCAAGATGCTCTCCTCCAAAAAAAGGAAGCCAATCTGGTGGTCCCCTGCCATTAACAAACTCTACAACAGAAGGAAGAAGCTGTTGCAGAAAAAGGTGAAGTCCCAAGACTGGAAAAACTCCCTTATTAGCCTCAACAAAAAGTTGAGATCTCTCACCAAAACCTCTAAAGTTAGCTATGAAGGCAGAATTGCAGCAGACACTGAAAACAACCACAAAGCCTTCTACATTTATATCAAGAATCTTCACAGTAATACCCAGATTTGCTCTGAGTTACTGCACAATGGTACCCCCTATACTGAGCCAACATACTGGCCGACAGATTCAGTGCTAACGTTACCCCTCTCTCCCCCCAATGGACCAATCACAACATCGGAAGAATGACATGCACCCAGCATTACTGCAGCTCAGGTTAAAGCTGCATTGTCCAAGGCCAAGAATACAGCTTCCATGGGACCCAACAATATCCCTGGCTGTGTTCTACATGAACTACAAAGATTGGCATCACACTGGTGTGCCGTGTTCAATCACAACCTCACCTCAGGCTTTGTCCCTACAGAATGGCACACTGCTACAGTCATCACTCTCCATAAAGGGGGAGTGACTACAGACCCTGGGAATTATCACCCCATTAGCCTGACCAGTCTGATATGTAAGGCTATGGAGCACATCATCATGGACCTAATTAACAAGGATTTAGGGAATCTCCAAACTCTGGATCCCACGCAATTTGGTTTTGTGAAGGGTAGATCATGCCTGCTCAACCTGGTTGACTTCTTTGAGTCAGTCACCAAGGCTGTGGATGAGGGCAAGGCAGTTCATACAGCCTACCTCAATATGGCCAAGCCCTTTGATACCATTCCCCACTCAGGAATTATTGATAGAATCACCAAACTAGGCATCAACCCCTATATCACTAGGTGGGTTGCAAATTGGCTCACTGGTGTTGAAACCATGGCCTTAAGCTTAATGCCAAAAAATGCGTCGCCATTCCCTTTGGGAAAAACTCAGTTCCCACTAATTATCACATTGATGGTAGCCCATTGAATAAGGCATTATAAGAGATCTGGGGACGCAGGTTGACAGCAACCTCTCAGATCACCACACTGCCACTGTGGTCAGAAAGTCCTTCTATGTGGCACATCTCATTACCAAGGGTTTTGCATCCAGCAAGAAAGACGTCATCATCTCTCTCTACTCTTCCCTCATTAGACCAATCATAGAGTACAATGCCCCATTTGGCATGTACCTTACTAAACACCTGCAACAGCTGGAAAGGCCACAAAAGAACTTCACAAAGAAGATCCTAGGCTTTAAACACATGCCCTACATGGACAGCCTCAAAAAAACTCCAGCTTTTCTCCGTCTCATATCGTCCATTAAGAGGTGATCTCTGCTTGACAAACAAAGCCATGTCTGACCCAACCCTGTTAGAAATGTTACATCAAAAGAAATCCCAGTCCCTCCATACCGCACACTCCAGGAACCTCAACCTCATTACCACAATCAACAGAACATGCTGGAGGGACAGGTTCATAACCCAGAGACTGCCCATGCTCTGGAATAGTCTTCTCATACATGTCAAGCAGAGCACCTCACTGGCCCTTTTCAAGAGAAATCTTGATGAGTGGGTGGGAAATAGAAAATTCATTCCGGGGATCACTCCAGTGGCTCTGCTTGATAGAGGCACAGGGAGCTAACTGCGGCATGATGCCAGGGCACTTCTATGGGCTAGGCTTGTAAATACTCCAGGGCCATTGGCCTAGTACACACCTATGAACCTATTTACCCTTCCTGTATGACATTAACCTCAAAGAGTACCCTTCCTGTATGACATTAACATCAAAGAGCACCAAAAACAAGAACACCAACACAGCACTTATCTGCAACTGCAAAGAAGTCAGCAAGCAGCTGTAGGTAGTCACTAGAGAATTAAATTGCGTTCAACTGGCAGAAAAAGACAGAGGAAAACAGACCAATGGTGAAAAGATATGTTCAGAACTAGCAGCAAAGAAATTCTGTTTATGGTAGGCCTGAACTTCTCCTTTATGCCCTACACTATGCAAGGAGCATTTGGGTGATGTTTGGCATACCTTATAAATAAGCAACAAGTAGCCTTTGGTTGAGTGGCTGGACATTCAGGCCTCCGTGGCAGGGAATCCCATATGGTGATAATGCATCAGTGAATTTAAGGACATCTGTGAAGACACTCCACAAAATTAGCAACAAACAACATTGTCTCACAATTAAACAATCTACTCTTAACAGTCTGTGCTACAATTCTACTGCTAATAAAAATATTTAATACATGTCAGAGGCTAAAGTTATTTTAAATAACATATTATAATTTTTTTTTAATATTAATAAAGAAGGAAGAAAGCTATGACAGAAAGTGTAAAAAAAGAATTTTTAAGTATTCTGCACAAGTAAAAGTAGACTAACACTTAATCAGTTGATGAGATGACAGCCTTGGCGACCATTCGGTTGAAGTGGCAAAGGAGATCTGGGGTAATTTGATAGTGATGAGAGAATTATGGGAAGGGAAGGAGTCACAGTCCTGGATCCAAAGATTTGAAAATGCAGAGCCCGGATCAGAGTCAGATCAGAGTCCCAAAAGTTGAAGTAGATAAAAATGGACATTGAATCTGTGTTTAAAACATTATTATGAGCAAGCATAGCGCACTGTATAATCAAGCAATGTGTAATGTACAATATATACATTAGTTTCTAAAGTGGGGAGAACAGACTCGGAAAGGAGAGAGGTTACGTGATGTGCCCTGGTGTTGAAGCCAGAGCATTTGGCTTGGATGAAGAAGTGCTTTTTTGAATTGCGTTCTGAATTTGTAATAAGTGTTGATTTCCTTAATATCGATGGGGAGAGCTTGTCAAACAGTAGGCTTCTGAAACTAGAATGCATATGCAGTGCAGTGGAGTTTGGTTCTAAGGGTAATAAGAGTTGATGTATTATGAGTTGTGACTAGTGTTTCATGTGTGGAGATCAAGTAGTTTGTAGAGTTGGGATCCTAAAATAGGTTAGATCTTTGTCTTATGGATAGCCATTTTTTTTCATTTTTTTTTTTTAGGGTGTTATAGTAATGCTCACAGAAAGGTGCATTTGTAATTAATCAAAAGATGCTGTTAGAATTAGTCAGGAATGTGGCAATGTTTTTCTTGGAGATAGAAGCAAAAATTGGGAGTCCATACTAAGCTGATAATGGAGAACTCCTTTACCAATGTCAGCACTGGCTGATTGGGATAGAAAAAGGGCGATCTTTTTCACCCATAGGAGTCCATACTAAGCTGATAATGGAGAACTCCTTTACCAATGTCAGCACTGGCTGGTTGGGATAGAAAAAGGGCGATCATTTTCACCCATAGGAGGAGAAGTGTATTTTGGCTCTCACTTTCTTTATGCAGAAATGGAAGTTTGGTTACTTATGAAGCCATAGTCCTAGGAATTTGAAGGTGGGGGCTGTCTCTGTGGAATGGTTGTATAAATCAAAGACAGTCATGTGCTTGAAGAAGTTTCTCTGGAGTTCCAAAAAGCATAGTTTTGGTCTTGGCAGGGCTGAGAAGTAGTTTATGATTTATGAGCTACTGGTAGAGCTTGTGTGAGTCTAACTGGAGTTGGGATTTAATGTTGGTATGAGAGTCACCTTATCAGAAAATGACCATGTCATCATCACAGAGGATAAGTAGGAGATGAGGCTAGTGACAAGGAAATTTGTTAATGAACAAGGAGAGGAGAAGAGAAGGGGAGCAAGAATGGATTCTTGTGGTACACCTTTGATAACATGTGCCAATTCTGATTCAGAGGATCCTATTTTAACTTTGAAGTGTCTGTCATTGAGGAAGTTTTCAGACCAAGAAGCAGCATCTGGACTGATATCAATTTCAATTAGTTCACAAGCATGACGAAGCAATATGGAAAATGCATTTGTTATTTAATTTTATTTAATTTAATTTTATTTAATAAAATTATTGTTCGTTGGTGCATGGTGTCCAAGAGATTTAAAAGCTGTAACATACACCTGCATCTGTGGCACTGAGGGTTAAACCCTGATCACAGCTCAAGTAATCCAAGTTTGAATAACAGCTCAGGCATTTGATGGCAAAGCCAGGAAGGATGGGCATGTCTATCCTGGGGTAAAACAGGAAGGTGCACACATTTGAGGCACACTGATGTGGTTTGATTTCCACAGAGGAGACCAGGGAACAACTGAACGGTACTACCTGAGGACTGACTGGCAGGGCACTGTGCTGACGTCAGCCCCATGTGGAAGTGACGGGCAGTTTTGCACTGACATCTACTGGATGCAATACTATTAGGACATTACTGGGCATGCACAGAGGGGAGGGAGTACAACTTGCCCTCAACATCAAAACAGCACTAACACGGGATACCCTGACCTCCACAACAGCCCTGAATATAATCAGAGTAAGCTTGTGGTTGAATGGAAGAGTTCAGTTGAAGCCATTGTCAAGAAGAGGCACTAGAAGCAGCTGTTAATCAGCTGTGAGGGAGCCAAAAAAAAAACCCAACACAGACACACACACACTTACACACACACACACACACACACACACACACACACACACACACACACACACACGCACATATGCTGTGCCAGTACAAAGATGACAGACAGAAGAAAAGTGCAACTCTAATCAACTAGCAGCTAAAACTCTTCATGTATAGCAAAGTATGAGTCTATATTACAAGCTTGAAAGCTGAAAAGAGCAAACGCTCTTTGAGAATGCTGTAAATATCGAACATACTAAATAGCGAGGACACAGAACAGCAATTATTTTCTCAGGGGAAAAAAAAATCGTGTCTCTGCAAAAAAAAAAAAAAACAAAAAAAACAAAAACAAATGCAAACACAACATAAAGTGGGGGGCTTTGACCCCCCCCGTACTTAAATATATCAACTCCAAGATAGCACCACAGTGCAGGAAATGGCAAACTCCCGAAAATGGCCCAGTGATTTTTTTTCCCTGGGGGAAAAAAAAAATCGCTGTTCCGTGTCTTCGCTATTTAGTGCGTTCGATATTTATAGCTCGATCAAAGAGCATTCGCACTTTTAACCATTCGAGTTTCTGATATAGACCCACAAAGTATTATGGTCATGTCTCTGACAGAAACCATGTGTTCTCAAAATGGATAATCAAGACTTACCGCTCAAGCTTCACTTTTGAAATGTATTTTTTTTTTACATATATTTCTCAACGTAGTTAAAATAAGAAACCCAATTATAATCCTCTATGTCACTGTGAGCATATTAGCCTTCAGATGCAGTATGATTGCAAGCAAGTTCATTAGATTAAAAATTACATTGACATTTGAAACGTTTTTCTCAGAGTTAAATTGAAGAAAATACTTTTCTCATATTTTGTTTTTGGTCCTAATGTTTTATTGCAACATTTCTCATTATCTGAAAAGTATGAGAAAGTACTTGGCATCATAAAAAAAAAAAAATATATTATGTACTCACCATAATGATAGATCTGTATTATCTGTTTCTGTCCTTCCTCAATGTTATGTGTCTTCAGATTTATTTTATTTATTTGCATTTGTTGACCGGGAAAATCCGTTTGGACACAGGTCCTTTTTCAGCGGAGGCCCGGGGAGAAAAGCTCCACAATAAAAACAACAATTAATTACAAGTTACACGAAGTATAGATAGGTTTTGTTTAACAATAGTAATAAACAGTTATAGTTCAAAATGAAATGAAGTATTTAGTTAAATGGTACAACACTTACATCATTGGGTGCCATAAAGACTAGCAAGTATTTTAATAACTGAGCTAGCAGCTATTACCCTTGAATAACAGTGGCTAAGATTCCAGCTGAGATACAGGTTTACAAGCAATGTGTTTGGTTGCAATCTGAGGTAGTTAGAGGGGTGGAAGAAAGGGATTAGAGAGGTTGGGGTACAGATGTTAGAAAGGTTTGTTATAGGGGCATGCCCAGTGCTCTTTTAGATGAGATTTTAGAGCAGCTTTGCGGTTACTGCCTGATGACACAGAAGTTAAAGTGTGAGGAAGAGTATTCCATAGTTTTGCTTTGGAGTAGGAGAAGAGAGCTTCTCCAGCAGAGTTCCTTGTTCTAGTTACCTGTAACTGATTTCTGTTGCTGGAGCGTAGTGGTCTGGTGGTATGATAGGGTTGGAGTAGATTTTGAAGGGAGGGGACTTTTACAGGATGATTTAGTAGTTTGCGGCCGAGTGGGAGTTGGTACCATTGAAGGAGGTGAGATCCAAGTCGAATCAGACTTTGGCCACTTTTTCAAGCTTTTAGATCTAGTGCTCATGCTCCTCATCTTACCCATAACATCTAGTGTTAACTGAAATGCCTCAGATCGAGTTTGCCCCTAGGCAAAAATTTTAATTCTCTCTGAGAAAGTAGATAGGGTGGAAACTCACTTCCCATCCCTGTTCGGTCGATGGACAGAAGAACATTCTTCTGCTAGTTCCTTCTTGCTGTTTGCTACCAGCACCACAGAATCTATGGCTGGGCGATTGCTACAACTGGGGCTGTCTTTAGAGGAGACAAGAAACTTGCCTGGTTTCTTGGGGATGGGTTCAGCTTTGTCTGGCCGTATCATTTCATCCATGGGTGGGATGACCCAAGATGTTGATGGACCAGAACCAAAAGGATCACTGATGACCAACTCTTCTGGAGAAACCAGCTGAGAAGATCAACCTCCTTTCTGTTTAAGTAATTCAAAGATTTCTCTGAATGAAACATTCTCAAGGGAGGATCTGGCGGAACCTTCCCCTTCGTCAAAGTCAGTGTTAGCGGTGACAGATTCTTGAGGAGAATCTAGATGCCTCCTTTTGCATGTGTGCTTCATGTATACCTCTTCAACAGGATACTTTGGGGAGGATTCAGAAGCTGATGTGTGAGATTGTTGACCATTGGCTGGCCTGAAGAAACAAGAGTAGGATCCAAACCCTGAGAGAGCCTTTGGAGGAGAGATAGATTTGAGCTAGTGGGGAAAGTCTTCTCTCTGGAATAAGACAGTACTCTCTTGAAAGCCTTAAAAGCTAAGCTCAATACAGGTCCAGGGAGATGATCCCTAACAGCTGAAACCCCTAAGGGGGGCTCAGTCCAAGATGCCACACAGCTAGGATCCAAGTCTGACATGGGAGCAGAAATATCCAACATTGAAGCCCAACAGGAAAAAATGGCTCAGAAGAGCTTAGCTCCAAACCTACACCGTCAGTCAATGGTGACTATATGGCTCTGAGACAACACTGGTTGGAGCTAATCAAATTAGAGAACTCATCATTATCAAGGAACTAAGCTTAGGTTCTGATGCAGACTTGGTCCAGATGGAAGTCAGATCCCAGGACCTCAATCTGAAAGGCAGGACTGGAAAAGGAGCAACTATTAAGTGTGGGGGAATAAGTCATCCCCTCACCTCCAGCGGTGGCCAGAGCTGGGAGGACCCCCAACTGGACATAGGTCCCAAGGAATTCTTCTCTTCATCTTGTCTACATCAGCTTTGGTTAGGTGCCGGGAATACTTAGCTGATCAGATAGATGAAGCACGAGAGGAAGGTCTAGAGTGGTGGTATTGCTTCTCTTACAAGATCGGAAAATACAGCGTTAAAAGATACAGGCTCTGGAGAAAATCTCAGTGGAGTGTTGTTTCCAATGGGTTTCAGATCTGAGAACGGCACCAGCTCTGAGGGTTTCGTTAATTCTGAAGCAGGATCCAAGGAGAATGAAAAATCCGGAGACCTCTTAACCTTGCTTCCACTACTCTTTCCCATAACTTCATGCTGTGACTAATCAATTTAATCTCTCTGTAGTTACTACAGCTCTGCACATCACCCTTATTCTTAAAAATCGGTACTAAAACACGTTTTCTCCATTCCTCAGACATCCTCTCACTTTCCAAGATTTCATTAAACAATCTGGTTACAAACTCCACTGCCATTTCACCTAAACACCTCCATGCTTCCACAGGTATGTCATCTGGACAAACAGCCTTTCCATTCTTCATCCTCTTCATAGCTATCCTTACTTCCTCCTTGCTAATCCATTGCACTTCATGATTCACTATCCCCACATCATCCAACCTTCTCTCCCAGTTATTCTCTTCATTCATCAACCCCTCAAAGTACTCTTTCCATTTGCTCAACACTCTCCTCGCTTGTGAGTATGTTTCCCTCATTATCCTTTATCACCTTTACCTGCTGCACATCTTTCCTAGCTCGATCCCTCTGTCTAGCCAATCGGTACAGGTCCTTTTCTCCTTCCTTAGAGTCCAACCTTTCATACAACTCTTCATATGCCTTATCCTTAGCCTTCGCCACCTCTCTCTTTGCCATGCACCTCATCTCCTTAAACTCCTGTCTACTTTCATCTCTCTGACAATCCCACTTCTTCTTTGCCAACCTCTTTCTCTGTATACTCTCCTGTACTTCCTCATTCCACCACCATGTCTCCTTGTCATCCTTCCTCTATCCAGATGTCATCCCAAGCACCATTCTAGCAGCCTCCCTTACTAGCTCTGCTGTAGTTATCCATCTATTTGGTAACTCTTCACTGCCACCCAGTGCCTGTCTTAACTCTTCCCTGAACTCCACCTCACAATTGCCCTTTTTCAATTTCCACCATTTGATCCTTGATGCTGCCCTTACACTCCTCTCCTCCTCTTCTTGCTCACCAACGTCATCCTACAAACCACCATCCTATGCTGTCTAACTACACTTTTCCCGGTCATCACTTGGGGCCAAAGATAACAACAACAAAAAAAATGTTTTTCACAAAGAATAAACTAGTTTCTAAATATTACCTAGTACCTTGAATGTGTCTCAGACTGTACACAGGTCTCTCTGAGAATCCACCATGTTCAACCTTAAAATCTCTTTCCGGACACAAGCCCTAGAACAAAAAATAAATAAAAAATAATGTATTAAATGGCAATATCCACTTATGCACTCTAACTAATAAAACAATGCTGTTAATTAATATTTGGTAAGTAGAACTGGAACAAAAAGCATATCTCCTTTTTCGGGGAAAACAAAGGCAAATTCACACAGCACAATAAAATGTGGATGCATTAAATCTATTTACATGCAAATAAGACCAAAGAAATGCTGTATGTCAAATAACACAGCAATACACTTGTAAACATTAAACTATCAAGCTACAGCTTTGAGAATATCAATGAAATTATTAGATGAATAAAAGTTTGATCAGTAGTAGAAAAATAGAGTCATGAAAGCTGTCCTACACTGGGTGTCAGGAAAGAAGATGTCGCCTCACAGTAAGACGTTGTCCTGTTCGATTCTCAGCTAAAGCGTCTTCTGTGTGGAGACATGTGTGAATGGGCGTACCTTCGTTGAAGGTTGTGCGTCAGGCCTGGCAAGTCGGTACATAAAAATCTACTGCCAATCATTAGTGGACTGGAGTTCCACTGTGGCGACCCCTAACCGGGAAAAGCCGAAAGATACAACAGCAACATACATCATTTGTGAATGTCAACATGACTGTATTAGAACTGTATGTTATGTGTATATCAAACTGCTGGTACAAAAGTGCGTGTTCTAAAAGTATTTTACAAAAAAGAGATACTTTGTAAAGTACTGAGCTAAAATGTAACCACAGCACACCCTGATGGAATAGAACAGAAAATGTATCTGCATTATTGTAACTGTTTAGATGTATACATATTTAACAACAGAAACTGCAACACAAGAAGTTAACTTCAGAAAAATGGATTAAATTAAATTTCTTTATGACAACAGGATATCTATGCTAGGGAGCCCTCTGTGTTGTCTTGAAGAGAGATAATTACTAGGATTGAGATGCAGAAGTGTTTTATTGTTTTATGGCTTGCAGGATATGCAAACATCTGAGGAAAAGCCTTTGTTTAAAACTTTCATAGGTAAATGCTGAATGCTACCAGCTGCATCAATGGTTGTTTTTTTGAGCCTGGTAACTGAAGTCGGATGACAAGAAATGTTATCCCAGCAGTAATACTTGAGATATTAATTTGGGAAGTCTCTGAGAGAAAGACTGAGCACTTTGTAATTTGTCTTTGACCTGACAAGAACATCCACTCACCGCATCTGCCTTGCTGCTCTGTAAGGAAGTTAAAAAGGGTGCAGTAATTTCTCTTAAATACAGTCAGGAATATAGTTAATAGCTTTGCTCTTGGTCAAACTACCATTTGTATTGTTAGTAACATAGGGTCTTACAGTAGCTGATAAGGAGTGGCTGATGGCAATCAAAACTATCTTATAGTTTCTGCAGAAGCGGGCACAGCTAGTAAACATGACTGGTGGCAGTCAAAACTATCTTATAGTTTCTGCAGAAGCGGACACAGCTAGTAAGCCTGTGCCAGCCTTTCCCAGGTGTGTGTGTGTGTGTGTGTGTGTGTGTGTAAATCAAATCTCAAAGAGTCTGTGTGTCAGCTACGTGTGCAGGGACACAAAGAACTTGTTGGACAGAGAGGATGCTGGAGGTCTTGGCTTGGCCACTCGGCTAACATCTCAACTTTATAGCTGTGCCTGTGGGTAGTCTTATTAGGGATTTGGAGAAAGAGGGAGAAACCAGTCCCAGACTGACTGTGGTCTCTGTATGTTCTTAAGGGAAATTGCACTTTATTGTGAGTATACTTGTCATCCTCCCAGTGTGTACATCCCCCACTGTTGCCAGTGCTGAGGATTGAGGCTTCTTGTTTACTGGGACAGTGGTGGGCTGTCACACTGGGGATACAGAAAGGAATGCAAAAAATGAAGGGAAGAGGAATTCAATTACATCTGTAATGACATAAGTGCATGAATGACTAAAAATGATAAGGCTTAATAAAAAAAGACACTGCAGATATGGTTTAACTTCTAGTCCCTAGCTACATCTTAGCTCTTAACATATTTTTAAGACATAGGGGGAAATTTAATAAAGCCTACACTGACTTATGCTCCATGTAGGCATGGTGGCACACTGCTTACATGAAAGTGAGCAGGTTGGAGATCCAGTAAACAGAGTGGGCAGGGAGCATGTACGTGCCAACACAGAAGTATCAGTGGCATGCAAATCACCTCATAAGCAAGTGAATTGCATGCAAATGAGGGAGGTAGAGCGATCCGGCAAGCAGATAGGCAAGTCCTGCAGACCCTGTATTGGTGTCCGCAGTGTACACGGAAAAATTCCATGTATAGGATCTAAAATAGAACAATGGGGTAAAAGTGCAGTTAGATGGAAAGAAATAGCATAGCAGATACAGATATGCGAAAAACTATCCAACATGTGCCCAAAACCGTATGGAAAATAATTTAAAATAATCTTATTTTTTTTAGTAATCGGTATATTTGCTTGCCGCGCTGCACTGCGCAAACATGCCTTTATGGAAAAAAATTAAAAATAGTGTAAAAATTAAATTTATTAGTATGTGACAGTAATGTACAATAGGACCCTACGTGGAGTACCTACAATGCTGGAATGGTGATGCTGTTAATAAGGCAGGTCCTGAAGCCATGTAGTTTACAGGTTGTGTGCATGGTTCCCTATTCAAATGAGTTGGGAGTTGGTCAGTGTAGGTAGAGAACCATGCTGGCATCCAGAGAAGTGTTAGCTGACATCAAGGGGGGTGTCAGAGTGTTTGTGTCTGCAGACTTGTAAGCTCACTGGAGTTCAGTGGCACCTGTTTGGGTGGTACGGCACTCTGCTGAGCAGGGGGGGTGTACACTGACTGCTAAGCTTTGTTTACTTTTGGGGTGCGTGTTTGTGCGGAGAACTGCCGTGGTGAGCATGAACTTCCATGGGGATGTGACCAGTGACTGCTGAGCATTCTTTACCTTCGCAGCGTGTTTGACTGGTGCACCACAGTATTAAGTAAAGAAGGCTGTGAAAATAAAAAGTTGGCTGAGAAAGCCAATGGTATATTAATTACTGATGACTCCTGTTTTATATAAACTAGGGCTATTAACAATCCTTAATGATGTACTTGGCAGGTGGAATACATCACAGTTAGCCAATCACAGAAGCTGCACCTACAACAAACTTCTATAAAGGTTGTATACACCCTACAATCTGATTTCACCACCATACTCTGTACCTACATCTGTGTGTGCTAGATGCTGAGGTCAGTGCTGCTGCTGACAACAGGCCTAGATTGAGCAGGAGAAGAGTGTTCAGGCCCAGGGTAAGCTTCCAGGAGCTACATGAGCTGGAGACTGTAAAGCACTACAGGGTGGATAGGGACATACTACAACTCTGAGCTATGCCACCCTTAACTCAGACCCAGAGCCAACAGAGGGGAATCCATCCCAGTGGAAACAAAGGCATGTGTAAGCTCTTAGGGTACTAGCTATAGGTACTTTCCAAGACCAATTGGGAACATGATGGGGGTCTCTCAGGCATTAGCATCCAGGATACTCCATCAGCTCCAGGATGCCATGCTACCACATACCAGTGAGCACATTTATTTTCCCCACACCCCTGAGGACAGGGCCAGCAGTATGTAACACTTCTACCATGTAGCACACTAACCTGAGGCGCTGGATGCCACAGACTGCACTCATGTACAAATCAAGGCACCACCAAGTGAGAAGGGTAGAATCTACATCAATCACAAGAGGTATCACTCCAACTGCCAGGTCATGTGCAATTATCATGAATGTGTGTGCTGGCAGCCCTCACAGTTATCACGACTCCTATATCTGGCACACAATACAGCTGGACCAGAAGTTTGCTAAGGGAGACTCCTGCATGGCCATTTACTGGAAGATGCTGGCTATGCACTGGAACCGTGGATGATGACACTCATCAGAAATGCACACACACCCACAGAAGAATGCCATAATGAGGCACACGCACAAACTAGGAACATCATACAGCAGGCACTGGGCTGCTGAAGTCACATTTCCGGTGCCTCAACATATGATGGAGACCTGCAGTACTCTCCAGCCACATGTTCACAGATGTTTCCAGTATGTGCCATGCTACACAATACAGAAACAGCTGCAGCAGGAACAGCAAAGGGAAGGGATACACAGCCACCCACCAGTGCCTAGGTCTCCACAGCTACACCCATAAAGGGACTTGGAGGAGGAACCCCCTGAGGATGTCCCTGTGGGCAGACGTAGGCATGCCCAGTGTCCCGTGGCCTTGGTCAACAGACAATGCATAGCACATGCACTGACAACCTAGGGCCCTAGGGACTGAAAACCTTACTCTGACTTGCATACATATAATAAAAATGATGCCAGCCAGCCCACACGGCATGCACCTAACCATGTAATGGCTGTACTGCATGCATCCAACAGAGTCAGCCCTGAACTACAGGTCTGTCAACTGCTGCATTAGCATGTAAAGTCATTCACCTATACACCACTTGTAAGGGATACTAATAGATGGTAGCATATGTATGAACCTACTGTATGCATGCAAGGGAATATAGTGGGCTACTGGCAGAGATCTAACAGCCACTTGGGACAACATGTACTCTGTCCAATAGTATGTGCTCCATAATATTCACTAGACCACATGGCTGGAAAATCCACTACATTATTCAAGGAAGATGGCCAAAAATGAGGTCACAGGACAGTCCCACAACTGTCTAGGCCAGCAGTGGAAGCTGTCCCCAAACCCCAGCACATCATTGTTCTGATACAACTCCTGCAACAGTAAGTCTGCAATGATATATCAGCAGACCAGACAATTCCAGGGTTGTGACATAGAACCTGACCACACATATTTTCCACATAATGCAGGGGTGACAATGTATGTTTGTATGCTGTTGATAGTGTAAGGAATGAAACCTCTCTGTCTGGCAGCTGGTGTGGCTTACTGGGCTAGGGACGTTAACATGAGTGATGGTGTTGATGGTTTGAATCTGGCAGCATCTATATTTTTTGCATGTGAGGTACATATGTTGGTATTCCCAGAGACTGTCATATCCCTACTGCAAGAAAGCTGAACAAAGTCAAAGAGAATGGGAGGACATAGGGCCAACACTACAGACAGACATTACACATGCCCTGATTAACCTAGAAGGTGACTAGTATAACAGCAGGTTGCAAAAGAACAGAATAGCTGCAAGATGTAAAGGCCATCACTTAAATTCGTCAGCAGTTACTACAATTCAGTGAGTGCATTTTACAATATTTTGCCAGAAAACCCCAAATATATGAGGAACAGATCAGACATATGGAGTAAAATGCTGGCCGTTTTGCAAAAACATGTACAGTGAGAGGTATGCAGACCGTCACCCTGTCTGTGGTGTTGCATCATGTACCCCAATCACATATTAAGTACAGCAGACAGCCGGGGAATGCCTTGGAAAATTTCAGGGAAGTGCTGTACTGTGGAAAAGTACAGTTGTGTACACTTACCATAAATGTAGATGTTTGAGTGTATTCACTGTTGCAGTCATTACATTTGGGTAATCTGCTGGCAGAATTCCAAAGTCTTGGGTCCTGCGTCGGTTGCTGTCTTCTCTTCCATGACGTCAGGTCTTCAGAGGTATAAAGCATGCAGCCGACGCCATTTTCTTTAGTTTTTCTTGCCCCTGAAGTCAGGTGCCCCCAAAAAGGTAGCAAAATTATATATATATATATACATATATATATATATATATATATATATATATATATACACATATATATACACATATATATATATATATATATATATATATATATATACATACATGCAGCAATATAAACTTTACCTTCATCTACAAGCAAGTATACCACATAGGTTGTAGAAGATAGAGAAGGAAAGATAAACTTCAGAATGACAGGGGGATGGAGGGAGGGTAACCTGGACTGCAACAGTGAATACACTCGAACATCTACATTTATGGTAAGTGTGCACTACTGTACTATGTTCTTCATGTTTCACTCTTGCAGTCATTACATTTGGGTAGAATCCCAAAGCTATGGTTGGGAGGCTGGAGCTAAACAGCATTAGGTGCGGCTATAAGGCCCTGCAGCACTGCAGTGGCAAAGCCTGCCCTCGACTTACAGTACAGAGGCAAATGGTAATGCTTTGTAAAGGTGTGAACAGAACTCCAAGTAGCAGCCTCTAGAATGTCTTTGGTTGGTACTCCTCTGAGAAAGGCTGCTGAAGTAGCTGCAGCTCTAGTGGAATGAGACCTAATGCCCTTGGGCACAGGCTTACCATGGTGTAAGTAGCAGAAACGGATGCAGTGGCTTATCCACTTTGAAATTGTCTGCTTTGAAAGAGGCTTTCCTTCTTATCCTGCAGCATATGACACTAGCAATTGCTCAGTTTTTCTTAGAGCTTTTGTCCTGCTCAGATAGAATCTTAGCTGTCTGTGTATGTCCAAGGAATGCAGAATTCTCTCCCCCTTGTTCTGCAGATTTGGATAAAAAGTTGGCAGGTGAATTGATTGGTTAAGAGCCACACTGGAAACCACCTTAGGCATAAAAGTAGAATTTGTCCTCATAGACACCCTATCTGGGTAAAATATGATAAAAGGCTCTACAGCCATGAGAGCCTGTAGCTCTGAAACTCTTCTTGCTGAAGTAATTGCTAGTAGCAGAGCTGTTTTCCATGATAAGAACTTTAGATCAGCGGTAGCAGCTGGTTCAAATGGAGGCAGGGTGAGCTTTTCCAACACATAATTGAGGTCCCATGCAGGTAATGGTGATCTTCTAGGAGGCCTTACATTTTTGGCTCCTCTAAGATTCTGCTTTAGTAAAGGATGAGAAAAGATTGGTGGCTCTGTATTGCAATGAGCCAAAATGGCAGAGGCATGGATTTTGATTGATGAGAAAGATAGGCCTTTGTCAAGCATCTCAGTTAAGTATTGTACTATCTGAGGAATATTTGGTTCTGTTGTATCCGTTCCTTGTGCTCGATTCCAAGCACAGAATCTCTTCCATTTGTCAGCATAAGATTTTCTAGTACTAGGCCTTCTAGCTTCCAAAATGACATCCATCACAGCTTTACTGAGAGGTGCCATTTGTATGACTACATGATTAGCCATGCTGCCAGGTTCAGAGTCTGTAGTTGATTGTGCAGGAGCCGATTGTTTTGCTGGGACAGTAGCTGTGGTCTTTGAGGCAAGGTCCAAGCTGGGTATTGAGCAACATTCATTAGGATTGGGTACCAGTAATGGCGGGGCCAGTCGGGGCAATTAATATCATCTTTGGCTTCTCTTGTCTGATTTTTAGGAGGACCTTGGGTAGAAGAGGCAGAGGAGGAAAGGTGTAAACTGATAGGTTTTTCCAACTGAAGGATAGGGCGTCCACTTTCCAGGCTTGTCTGTGATAAGTCCTTGTGCAGAATCTTTTCAATTGATAATTTTGAGGAGAGGCAAATAGATCTATGTCTGGGCTCCACCATTTCTCTGTTATCATGGCTGAAGACTTGTGGATTTAGTTTATAGGTTCATAGGTTCATAGGTTCATACTAGGCTATCTGCCCGAGGGCATTTACAAGCCTAGCCCATCGTTTTGTGGCTTACACCACCCCTTTGGTATGGGGAACTATACCCATTATTTTGCTGTGCCTCTGTCGAGCAGTGACACTGAGGTAAATCCTGGGGTATATCTGCGATCTCCCATCCATTGGTCAAGATTTCTCTTGAACAAGGCCAGCGAGGTGCTCTGCCTCACATATACCGGGATTTTGTTCCACAGCATAGGGAGTCTTTGGGTGATGAATCTATCCCTCCAGCACATCCTATTAATAGCCGTGTCTAGGTTTAAGTCTCCCGCCCTTGTGGCTCTGATGGATCTAGATTTTTTGAGGTGAAGCATATTCATCAAATCTGGGTTTGACATGGCCTTGTATGTTAGGCAAAGGTCACCTCTGAGCAAGCGGTGGCGACTGAATAGAGCTGGAGTTCTTTCAGTCGGGCAGCATAGGACAGATTTTTGAGACCCTTTATCCTTTTGGTGAGGAACTTTTGTGGCCTCTCCAGCTGCTGCAAGTGTCGGGTCAGATACATTCGAATGGGGCATTGTACTCAATCATTGGTCTGATGAGTGATGAGTAAAGGGAGACCATGACCTCCCTTGATCTAGATGAGAATCCCTTCATGATAAGGTGGGCAATGTAGAAGGTCTTCCTAACTACTTTAGCTACATGGGTGTCGAATGACAGACTACTATCAACCTGGGTCCCCAGGTCCCTGATAACCTCTTCTGTGCTCAGTGGATTGCCACCTATTTGGTAGCTAGGGGTAACCTTGTTTTTCCCGAAGGGTATGACTATGCATTTTTTAGCATTTAACTTTAGGCCATGGCTCTGGCACCAGTTATCCATTTCTGTGAGACCCTTCTGAAGGATATCTGTGTCAGATGTGTTTTCTACTATGGCCCAGTTTGCAGTCATCTGCAAACTTTGTCAGCCATAATCCTCCTGTGTTTGCTTGTACTGAAAAGTAGATGCCAAACAAGAGTGCAGGACTGAGCCCTGTGGGACACCACTTGTGACAGGCTTTGAGTCTGACATGGCGCCAGCAACTCTGACCCTGTGGGTTCTGTCACTCAGCCAGTTTGCAACCCATCTTGTGATGTATGGGTTAACATTTAAGCTGATGAGTTTTTCAATGATACCCAAGTGGGGTATTGTATCGAATGCCTTCGCCAGATCGAGGTAGGCTGTATGGACTGCCTTTCCTTCATCAATGGCTTTGGTGACTGTTTCGAAAAGTCAACCAAGTTTAAAAGGCATGATCTGCCTTTGACAAAGCCAAACTGGGTTGGATCCAAAGTCTGTAAATTCCCTATGTCTTTATTTATGAGGTCCATTATGATCCTCTCCATGGCTTTGCAGATAAGGCTTGTCAAGCTAATGGGCGGTAATTTCCAGGGTCGGTGGAGGCACCGCCTTTGTGAAGTGGGACCACAGTTGCAGTGCGCCACTCCTGGTGCGTAATGATCCAGAGGTAAGACTTTGATTAAACAGCTGTCCTAGCTGTGGGTTTAATTCCTCATTGAGTTCGTGGAGCACACAGCCGGGGACACCATCTGGTCCCATGGATGCTGTGTTTTTTGCTTTGGAGAGAGCAGTTCTCACTTGGGCGTTGGAAATTTTTGGGGGCTGCAATCGTTTGGTATAGATATCTCTCCTTTCGGGGGGAGAAGTTTGCACTGAACCTGTCAGCCAGTATGTTGGCAATGTCTGTAGGATCAGTAATCTTCACATCATTTTGAACTAGTTCTGAGCATATCTGGGAGTTTCCTCCCAGGTTTCTAACATAGCTAAAGAAGGCCTTATGATTGTCTTTTGAGTCTTTAGCTATTTTTCTCTCAAAATTTGCTTTGGATGATTTTATGAGAGCTCTTAGTTTTTTACTTATAGTGATCAAGGGTGTCTTACCTTTTAAGGATTTTGCTCTATCTTGTAGTAGCTTCCTCCTTTTGTTGTAGAGTTTGTTTATGGCTGGGGTCCACCAGACTGGACGCTTGCCTTTGGTACAAAGAGTCTTTGTTTTGCTTGGGATTGCCTTATCCATGCAGTCCTGCAGGTGCTGGTAGAAGGCATTTGTAAGTGATTCAGCGGCTTGAGTACTGTTTTCCGCCAGCTCTGGCGCCTTAAAGTAGATCACACTAGTCTTTAGAAGTGTGAAGTCGGCTTTGAGAAGTTCTTTACTGTGGTCTTTTATTTCAGGTGGGGTGGGATGAGGACCTCCAGCGAGATTAGTTTGTGATCTGATCTCACCAGTGAGGGGTATACTTCCGGTGTTGAACATTGTGCTCCCATGTTCGTGATGATGAGATCAAGTATGTTATCTCCTCTTGTGGGGATGGTGACTAGTTGTTCCATGGCATTTGAGTTTATGAATTCCAGGAACTTTTGGGCTAGGGTGTTTGGGCTTGAGTAGTGTTCCCAGTCTATATTAGGGTAATTGAAGTCACCTAGTATGATGGTGTTTGGTGATACATTTATCCCCTCTAGTGTTTTCAGGAAGCCCATGTGAGGTTCCTGAGTTTGTGAGGGTGGCCTGTAACATGCTACAATTTGCAGAGCAGTCTTGCCTATGGTTAATTGCACCTGGATGGTCTCCGATGCATCGTATGCGTTGCCACCAGTCTTGAGGTGTGGGTGTCCTTCATGAATATCGATACGACCCCTCCTTTCTTGGTATTGTCCGGATTTTGGGGCCGGAACGCATGGTATGAGGTAAAACCTGATAGTGCTGGGGTGCTCTCAGGAGCCTTGAACCAGGTTTCTGTCACAGCACAGACATCGATGTTCTCCATACTGAGAAGGGCCTCGAAGTGCGTGCATTTTGAGATTTAGACTTCTGGCATTGAGCAGCATTACCCTTAGTTTTTTCCTTTTTGTGTTCTAGGGTGGTAGGTTTAGAATTTGAGCCTTGCCTAAAAAGGCACTATGGGGGTGGCAAGAGCCTTTGCCAATATCCGAATCCCAGGGTGACAGGTGCAAGCCGTCCCTCATGTAAGCAGCGTGGCTTGTCCAGCATGTCATCCAAGGCAGACAGACACTGGATCCCCTTTGAATGACACCAGAAATTAAGCCAATTGTTAAAGCTGATCATCTTATCTCTGTATTGTGGCATCATTCTTGGTGAAGGTAGGATACTGCTCAAGGTCAGGGTCAGGGTCATACCTGCCTGGGCTACATAATCAGAGAGCTCCTCAATGTCTCTTTTCATGTAGTCCAAGGAGGTACGTCTCAGGTCGTTTACACCAGCGTGGACAATGACTGAGTCATATTTGTACCTGCTGTTGAGAGACCTGAGTGCTTGCGTTATGTGGCGGATTCTAGCGCCCGACAGGCAGCTTACTGTGACCTTCTCCTTACTCAGTCTGGTGAGCGGGACGTCAGTGTGTCTGACTATGGAGTCACCAATGACTAGTGTGTCTGGCATTGTGTTTGGCCTTAAGGGCTGTGACTGTTTGAAACTCTGACTGTGAGGTCTATGTGTTGCAGGTGTTGTGTTCTGAGGTGGTGGTTGTTTGGGTGTCTGCTTTGGTGGCCTCTGCTGTTTTGGTAGATTTTTGATCAGAGCCTCGAGTATGTCTTTGTGTGTTTATGTGTATGATTTGAGGTTGTGATGGTACTATGTGAGACTGGGTCTATAGTGTGTGTGGTAACCTTCTCCTCCTGACTGGTCTTGCCAGTCCTATGTTGAGAGAGCTCAGCCTCCAGTTTGGCTGTATAGTTGCATCTCTCACATGTATTTGTGTTTTGTGGGAGGAGGAGAGGGTTGTCTGTGTACATGAGGCAATTGTAACATTGCCTCAATATTCCCAGGTTCACCAGTTGAGCAGGAGAGGACACTAGCAACTGATCCCTTGACATGCTAGAAGGACTAGACAAAAATACTTAAAAAGAGATTCCGGGGGACGTGGGTGACCGAGAAATGGGGGTTTGGCTTTTTGGGGTGCTATCTATAAGAGTGCCGTATCAAGGAAATAAGTACTGTAGGATCAAATGCTAGGTTAAACAGATAGAGAATAGTCTACTTGGAGTCAAGTAGAGATGATCTTTTTAGTTATAGGATACGCTGATTAGATCAGTAGTATAGTTTGAGGAAGGTAGTTTTAAGGGAAAATTTGAAGAGTGGACTTTAGGTAGCCCGAATAGTTTAAACCTGCTTAACCGCAGCTGCTCTAGTGTGCAACGGTGGCAATTCCGCGCTAAATCGCGCTAACGCGCGTATACCGCGTTTTATAGCAGGGGGCTGAAAAGAGCTAGGAATTGGCCCAAAACGACCAATGGACTACTAGTTACTGGCTGAAACCTTACCAAAACAGACAGAAAGGTTGCTCAGTGCTTCCCACTCCCACTGGTAAGCAAAGAAACTTCCCTCCTCCCAAGCAAGGCAATGAATCAGTAACAGGAACTAAAATACACAGCCCAGGGATCAGCAAATCTGAAACTGGACTACTCTAGTTCAGCAAGGTGGGAAAACAAGAGAGATATATTTTATTTTTTTTTTGTTTTTGTTTTTTTAACACAGACAAGGAAAAATACAGTCAGTAAATGCTTTAAATGCTATAACTCGGCTAGCGCACTTTAGTGTGTAGCCTACAGAAATGATTAGCAACAATTACTATCTCTAAGTGCAGTAAACAATGCAACAATGCAGAACTTCCCAAAAACAGGCGAAATGCAGTCGCTAGCTTATTCACAGAGGTAAAGCCACAAAAATACTTATAATCAGGTAGAAAGTCACTCCTTTAGCTCTCTGCTGCTTGGAACACTCTGCAGGCCACCACGAGGATCTTGTGCTGAGTTGGTACAAGCTGGAAAACGCATTGCAGATACCGCTTTTATAGCAGGGGGCTGAAAAGAGCTAGGAATTGGCCCAAAACGACCAATGGACTACTAGTTACTGGCTGAAACCTTACCAAAACAGACAGAAAGGTTGCTCAGTGTTTCCCACTCCCACTGGTAAGCAAAGAAACTTCCCTCCTCCCAAGCAAGGCAATGAATCAGTAACAGGAACTAAAATACACAGCCCAGGGATCAGCAAATCTGAAACTGGACTACTCTAGTTCAGCAAGGCGGGAAAACAAGAGAGATATATTTTATTTATTTATTTATTTTTTTTTTGTTTTTGTTTTTTTAACACAGACAAGGAAAAATACAGCCAGTAAATGCTTTAAATGCTATAACTCGGCTAGCGCACTTTAGTGTGTAGCCTACAGAAACGATTAGCAACAATTACTATCTCTAAGTGCAGTAAACAATGTAACAATGCAGAACTTCCCAAAAACAGGCGAAATGCAGTCGCTAGCTTATTCACAGAGGTAAAGCCACAAAAATACTTATAATCAGGTAGAAAGTCACTCCTTTAGCTCTCTGCTGCTTGGAACACTCTGCAGGCCACCACGAGGATCTTGTGCTGAGTTGGTACAAGTTGAAAACGCAGATACCGCGTTTTATAGCAGGGGGCTGAAAAGAGCTAGGAATTGGCCCAAAACAACCAATGGACTACTAGTTACTGGCTGAAACCTTACCAAAACAGACAGAAAGGTTGCTCAGTGCTTCCCACTCCCACTGGTAAGCAAAGAAACTTCCCTCCTCCCAAGCAAGGCAATGAATCAGTAACAGGAACTAAAATACACAGCCCAGGGATCAGCAAATCTGAAACTGGACTACTCTAGTTCAGCAAGGCGGGAAAACAAGAGAGATATATATTATTTTTTTTTTTTTTGTTTTTGTTTTTTTAACACAGACAAGGAAAAATACAGTCAGTAAATGCTTTAAATGCTATAACTCGGCTAGCGCACTTTAGTGTGTAGCCTACAGAAACGATTAGCAACAATTACTATCTCTAAGTGCAGTAAACAATGTAACAATGCAGAACTTCCCAAAAACAGGCGAGATGCAGTCGCTAGCTTATTCACAGAGGTAAAGCCACAAAAATACTTATAATCAGGTAGAAAGTCACTCCTTTAGCTCTCTGCTGCTTGGAACACTCTGTAGGCCACCACGAGGATCTTGTGCTGAGTCCACTCTTGAGGATCCATAAGGTTTCTGCTTAAGTCATCTGCCAGAATGTTTTGTTTTCCTGGCAGGAATTGAGCTTGAAGATGTATTTGGTATGTCAAAGCTGTGTCCCACAGTGCCATGGCTAATCTGCAAAGGGGGTATGAGTGTGTGCCCCCTTGCTTGTTTATATACCACATGACTGTGGTGTTGTCCATCTTTATCAGTAGTTGTCCTGGATGAAGTAAGTCCTTGAAGGCTGTTAGGGCATTTTGAACAGCTAGCATCTCTTTCTGGTTGATATGTAGATGCATTTGTTTTGGTGTCCATAAGCCCTGAATGCATCTTCTTGCCATGTGGGCCCCCCAGGCATAATCTGATGCATCTGTTAAGGTTTGGCTGGCAGGGGGTAGAGTGAAGGGCAGCGCCATGTTTTGGTAACATGCCTTTGCCCATCACAGAAACTCCTGTTGTAGGCAGGGAATGAGAGGAATCATTGTTTCCAGACTGTGTGAATGTTGACTCCATAAACTTTTTAGGTACCATTGCAGTCTTGCATATGGAATTAGTAGGATGCAGGATGCCATGAAGCTGCAGAATCTGCCTTGCAGAAGACTGGGTTTTTGTTGCCATCAGTTTGAAGTAAGCAGTCAGTTGCCTTTGCTTGTCTGGCGTGAGGTATGCCATCTGGGTAGTTGTATCCAAGCTTGCACCCAGGAATGTTATCTTTTGAGAGGGTACAAGTTGTGATTTATTTTTGTTTATGTTGTACCCTAGGCATGTTAGAAGCCTTTTCACAAATGCCAGGTGTCGAAGAAGAGTGTCCTAGTTCTCTGCTTGAATGAGACAGTCATCCAAGTAAGGATATATTTGTATACTTCTTTGTCTGCAAAGTGCAATTACTGGTGCCAGGCACTTTGTAAAGACCCTGGGTGCAGTAGATAAGCCAAAGGGCAGTGCAGAGAATTGGTAATGCATTAAGCCAGCCTTGAAATCTGAGGTATCTTCTGCATGATTGTCTTATTGGGACATGCAGGTATGCCTCTCAAGTCTAAAGTCACCAGCCAAGCATTCTTGCCCAGCATGGGCAGAAGCTGCTGCAAAGTCAGCATTTTGAATTTTGGAATGTCCAGGTATGTATTCAAAATCGATAAATCCAGTATTGGGCGCCAGGCCTTGCCTTTTCTGGGTACCAAGAACAGTCTTGAGTAGAAACCTTGTCCTTTTTCCTGTTCTGGTACTGTCTGAATGGCCCCCATATCCATGAGGAGCGTAACTTGTTTCTGTGCCTCTGCCCATTGAGTTTTTGGCAGATCCGGCCAACCATTTGCCATTGGCAGAGTGTGGAAATGGAATATGTATCCCTGTGATACGATGTTTAGTATCCACTTGTCCTGGGTTATTAACTGACAATTTTGAGCAAAAAGTGCTAATTTTCCCCCTAAGGGTGCTGCCAAAAGATAAGTGCTTAGTGTAGGCAGAGGGAAGTCAATGGGATTGCTTTCTGTAGGTTTGCGTTTTATCTCCTACAGATTTGGAGGTGGAAGCACTCCATTGCTTTGACCTGTATAAGTCTTGCGCCTGGTATCTGGAACCCTTAGGGCGTCTGGATTTGCCCCTCTGAGCTCTGTCTGACACAGGAAAGGACCATTTTTTGTAGGCCAGTGTCTACTGAATCTTGGTGGCTGCACTTGTAAGAAGTCTAACAGTTTGCATGGACTTAGCTTTGCCTTCCATTTTCTTTAAAACCTCGTCTGCCTTAATACCAAACAAAAAATCATGCTGTAAAGGTGCATCTAACAATTTAGCATTAAAATGATCAGGCAAATTTTGTTCCTTTAACCAGGCATGCCTCCTAATCACAGATCCAGTAATTGCGGCCCTGCAGGAGGCCTCTAAGGAATCAAAACCACATTGCAAAGTATGCTTTCCAACTTGTTCAGCTGCATACAATAATTCCTGCAATTCTTTATTTTCTGCACATTCTGAAATCAACATCATTTTCTGTTTCAGCAATCCCATAACATGTTGTTGGTACTTAAGCATATGGAATTGACAGTTTAAGGCCCTGATTGCCAAGGTTGCAGATGTATAAACCCATCTGTCTAGTACCCTTGAATCTCTGTCAGAGGGGGCATGATTTTTTTGCTGTTGAGGCCTTAGCTCCCTTTGGACCCTGTGAAATAGTTTCAGGATCAGCAGCAGGGTTTCTAAATAAAAATGTATGTGAGTTAGGGACCCTGTAATATCTGTCAGGCTTACTGGGAGCCGGCGGTAAGGAGTCAGGGGTCAAGCTTGACTCCGAAAACACATCATCCACAATGTCTAAAATAGGGGGAATGGCTGAAGGCTTGTGCTGAGGGAGAAGAAGGAAATCCCTGAGCCTCTTTTTTGATTCTGAGAAGTCTTGACTCTCCCAGTGGAAATGCTCCCTCAAAGTACACAAGGTTTCTCTAAATGAATAATCCTCAGGAGGAGATGCAGATGGAATAGACTCCTCAGCATCTGAATCCTCATAGGGAGGTATAGATAATTCCTGATCAGAAGAAGAATCAGAAGAAATAGAAACCTGATCTGAAGAGTCATAATCAGTGTCTTGCCTAGGCCTCTTATCTGGAGGGGGATGGATACCCCTGATCAAGGTAATAAGGTCTTCAGCCATTTTGACCATCTGTTTTTTAGGCATAGAGGCCTATGCACATGGCTCATGCATCAGTTTTTTAGTTTTAGAAGTTGCTTTTGTCTTTGGTTTTGCAGCTATCCTCGGTTTGATATACAAATGTTGAGGTCTGAATACACCCTCAGAAGCCGGTGCCTGTGCAGTGGCTCCAGACCCATCCGAGGGAGATACATCCGTCGGTTCAATACCTTGAGTATCTTGCGGCATGCCGGACTCCACATGGGTGTTGGTAGAGGCCGGCGACTCGAAGGTAGCGGGTATCAGGGGCTGCGAAAGCGCCTCACTGAGTACAGGCGAACCGGCGACTGGCTTAGGAGAAGTTTCATCGGTTTTGGATCTCAGCTGCCTTTCTCTATCCTTTTCTTTGCGTTTTTTTAAGTACTCCAGTAGTCGGATTGCTATAAATCCATTTCCAATATACTTTGATGCAAAAATATACTGACGCTTAATAGTGCTTTGGTTAAATCTAGCACAAGACCGACAGCCAGGCACGTTGTGATCAGGGCCTAGGCAAGGAATACAGTATAAATGGAAATCCTTATGAGGCATTTGCTTCCCACAAGTAATACAATTATTAACTTTTTCTGACGTTGGTAAAAAGCAAGAAAAAAGTTTCCCCAACGGGGTACTTAGCTTTAGTGAAGACTTCGGTTCTGAAACTCAAACTCGAATATTTCAGTAGTCGGCCGACCGGCACTTGCAAAATGCTTCTTCTTCGGGCAAAGCGCGGCAAGAAAGACTGAAGAAAATGGCGTTGGCTGCATGTTTTATACCCCTGACGACCTGACGTCATGGAAGAGAAGACAGCAACCAACGCAGGACCCAAGACTTTGGAATTCAGGCCAACTGATGTTAACCTGCCAGCAGATTACCCAAATGTAATGACTGCAACAGTGAAACACGAAGAACATCAGGTGCAGCAGCCAATGTCTACAGCACACAAAGCCTCGGACTGGAGTACAAGTAGCTCTGGCCCAGAGTCACCTTGTAAGTACTGACAGTCCCACTGAGCATGTTCCTACAATTAGCTAACTTAGCTAACTTAAGTGCAAGTTTGCTGCCTCTTCCTCACAAAGACCTGCTATGTGGAAATATGTCTGTACATACACATATATGTCTGTCCCTATACCCTCACACATGATTAGTGTATCTATCAGTACGTATCACATATACATATGATACAAATATATACTTAGCTATATAAATTACAATAATACATAGACTCCCACATATAGCTACATAATACATTTACATAACGTGCACACACAGCAACATTTAAAGAGACATCCCTGTTACACACATTTATATATAAATATAAAATATATATATATATATATATATATAAACTAGATATATATGGGGATGTACGAATGTCCCCACATACCCTTGGATTGTTGAGGATATTTGCACTTACACATCACAACAGTTGTCCTAAGGAACCAGACCAAGGCCACAACAGTATATAATCCACTCACCCACAGAACCCTGAGTCTGTGAAATGCCCCCCTGTAGACAGACACAAGTGAGCAGGTGTTGTAATGTACAATGGTTACAAAGCATCCCTTGGACAAGCTATATTGTCCCTGTCCATATGACTGCCTATCTAACTGCAACCAGCCACATATGGCCATACTAGTAACTGTACACATATAGCAGGGATATTAACAGGTATCCCACTACTAGGACACTAGATACAATAGCAGTACCAAGCAGTATCACTCTGCAGGCCCCATGTGCTGTCTAAGACAAGGTCACTTTGCGTACTCCACAAGTACTGTGCCTGCATTCACATAAACAACAGACATAACCTGTGTTGTATGTGATAAGTACTGCAAGCTACTAGTAGATACTTAAGGGTTCAAGTCTAACATCAATCAGCTGTGTGTGTGAGTGTGTGTGCCTAAATATATCTCCTTGCAGCACTATGGACATGCTCACAGAGCTATCTCCGTGCAATGGTTATGCATTTTATGGCCCTGTGACTAGCTGCTGGCATCTACACTGCCACTACAAGGCCTGCTGATGGCATCCACCTTAAGAATGCTGGATGACACTCTAATATCAGATAAACTCAGTGGCGCATGTGATAAGTACTGCAAGCTGTAGTGTGTACTAGTCGATTGGCAGGTGTTCTAATCTCAACATCAGCCAAGTGTGTGTGTGTGTGTGTGTGTGTGTGTGTGTGTGTGTGTGTGTGTGTGTGTGTGTAAAATATATCCGCTTGCAGCACTATGGACACGCCCATAGGGACTATGTCCATGCAATCGTTATGCATTTTATGGCCCTCTGACTAGCTGCTGTCACTAAATTACCCTCCTCTACATAAACATAACTGATGTCTGCCACCTGTCTGACCCAGACACAGGATATCTGCAGATGTGTCATTTCCATCACCACACCTTCTAGATTTGTAAGTTCAGAAAACCCAGCTGACACGTAGCCAGGGTAGCAGACCTTATCACAAAATACGGATGCATGATTATGCTGACTGTCCCCATTGCCCCTGACAGACTGTTCTACACATATGCACCAAGGGAGCCATGCATTTATACTGCTGTACCTTGCAGATGTCATATTTCTTCTGTGCTGCCATGCCTTGTTGTGCCGCTGTAATGCCACCATGTGTTCATAGTTAATCCAGTCAGATTCCTTTAACAAAAACATACATAGTCTGTGACACACCTGTCATTCTGTAACACTACTGCCTGTCCAACATCATGCAACAAAGATACACAAACTGTGATGTGTAGTCATGACACATGACAGCACACAGTTCCTGTTGTGGCCCACAACAAGGGGCAAGGCAAAACAATACTGCACTACACAAGTACATGTCAAGTTATATAGACACCCTGTGCATCAAACACATAGAAGCATTTCTCTGCATCGATGGCATGGATGGCAAGGATGTGGCATAGGAACCATCATGTGCAGAGGGTGTGGTGTGGGGGTGCCAGAGGCCTCGGCTGTGCCAAACAGTTGACAGCATGTGTGAGTCAGGAATGAGTGTGTGTTATATGGGCCATGGAGAGGTGCCGTGTGTGTCTGTTGCTGACCTGCATGTGACAGTGGTGTTTTGAGTGTGTGCATGCACACAGTCAAGCCCAGTGCTAGCGCTACACATGTGTATGTTGGACAGCTGTGGACTGTACATGGCAGATTGGACAGTTCACCGTCTCCAGCAGCGAATACGGGAACCAACGATGCAAGGAGTAGCACTGGCACCACCTTTACCAAGATCAGATGAGGTGACAGTACCTGATGGTGACTGCTGTCTCCTGGGGCCGTGCCCCCTCTACGGGACCACCCAGAAATACATGCCCATGGCCTGCCACATCGTGGTATGGACAGAACACTTCCCTCTGTAGTGCTGGGGGTACTGCCACTACAGGAGCCTAACTGTCCATGGCCAAGTGGACACTCAGCAGATGATGTTGCTGACCTACAGCCAAGTGTCCGACTCCCAACTCCAACCAGATGGTCCAGCACAATGTGTGGTCCAAGACAGACACTGTCTCAACCCACCATCTGTCCGCTGCATCAGTGAACCGATCCAGTGTGTCCCCAATGTGATGGAGGCCATCATGGAAGGCAGATTGTGCTGCGGCCATAACCCTACACTTCCCACACCCCTAACTCTAACTTCACTTTCTTACAATAACTAAATATGCTCTTTCTTTAAACTACCTTTAAACATGCACCTCCATGACAGCATAAATAATTTCTCTGTATGTAAGTATGCAATGCAAAAGCTACTTGTGAGCTTCATTATTACTGCAATCACAATGAAATGTCTTGCTCATATAATGCATATTTAATACTTTTTGAATTGCTGTTTCACTTGAATACTAGACTGAATTGCCAACTTGTGTATATGCCATCATTTATTACAACAAATACTTGTCTGATTGTGGATATGTGTAATTGCCAATGTACTACTTGGAGCTTTTCTCCCCGGGCCTCCACTAAAAATTGGCACATACCCAGCTGTACTTTCCCGGTAAACAAATATAAAATAAAACAAATAAATAACATAATAAGTAAATAAATCCATCTGGTGTTGCTTCCAGAATATGCCTGTGCCTCCATGATGGCCCGAAACATGTGCCGAATGACCCATGATGTGACATCTGCAACAGGTAGTGGATGGAGAGCTGTCCTCCTATGAGTAACACTGTCAGTCTGCCTGTGTGGGACCTCGCCAGCTCACTGAAGCCATAGATGCCACACTGTCCTGTTCAAAGTCACCACCCTATGACTGTCCAATATCTGTGGCCTCTGGGGGCTCGGTATGTGTGAGCATACTGACTGTGTACGGTGACAATGGGGCAGAAGAGGAATGTCAACCTCTGGGACAGATTCAGCCCCCAACAACCCCACCTGTGCCTCACTATGGCCACCATCATAATCAGAGAGAGTGAGACACTGACATCAGGTAGTGAGCGGGACAGACTCCAACCCCGCTTTCACCTGTGAGAAGCTAGACAAAATCAGTACATTACTACCTGCACTATTATGTATGGTAATCCACACAGACCCATACAGATGAGGTTCCACATCTCCTCAACTCTGCTGCCATGGACAACAGACAACCTCACATCAACATTCACAGACAAGTCCAGGCCTTTATAGCATACACTTCAGCCATATCCAGTTAAAGTTGCCAGTACAATCTGCTTGTAAGGCATGCAATATGACACTATATGTGATAGAACTACACAAAACCCAGTACACCTATCTTAAGAATGATATACAAGTACTAGTGCCACTGCCACTGGTATGTACCATCTCCCTTTTGTGTATGAAGAGGCATCTTGGAGTAATTGCCTCATATATACCAAGCTGTGTAGCCACTCATAACTATAAGTGCATACGTGTTGATGGTCGTTCAAATACACACCTGTGATTACAGAGTCTGTGAACCGTAGTTAACTGTTCCAGAATGGAACATACAAATATTCTAATATGGCTAAGCACAACATTTGTACATAGGGCAATATGGCAGCCCTTAACTTCCATAGGGTATATATGATCCTTAAAAAAAACAATATCACACTTACTAGGTACAGGACCACAGACTTGGACCACACCTGATGGACTTATGAAAAGGTGAGTGAGAGGTATTATCACCACCAAATGTTGCAGCACTACAAGGTAATATGTGCATATATCCACATGTACAGTAGCTACTGTGATAATGGCTATATTGCTGATGTTCTGAGTACGTGTGCACAACTGTGCATAAACCCCAACCCCCTCCCAACGCAGATAGACATGACACGTGGTGGTGGGTGGTGGGAGGTTGGTATAATGGTTAAAGTGTTTACCCTATAAACATAAGGTACAGGGTTTGATTAGACTTATAATAGGCAGTTAGTCCAGTACTAATCTATGAACCTATGAACTACTGCACAAGATTCTAAGAGGGTGGCCTAATGGTTAAGGTGATTGCCTTACAAACACAAGGTACAGGGTTTGAATCTCACAGGGGGATTGGCTATAGCTTAAAAATGGCTGTATAAGGGCAGTTAGCCTAGTACTAATCTGTGAACCTGTGAGCACCCACATACTGGTATGTACAGCCTGCCACAACATAGCATAACACTGGTGAAAACAGTAAGCTTACCTGGACGCTCCTCTGCTGTGAAGACTGTGGCACCCACCTCCATGATGTATGATCTGATGGATGCCTGGGAGCAATCAGGTGCTCCTAAGTACATCAGGAATTCCTCTGTGGCTGAGCGGTTGTTCCATCGCATGTCCTCCACCAGTGGCGGCACAATCCCTGGCAACAGCAGATCCCCTTTGAAGCGCAGTATTCAGCATGTCTGTGGCCCGGTGTCAGACCTGCTCATAAGTCCTGTCCTGTTGGCTAATCTGACTGACATCCCACACAAGGTGTGCCCACAATGCTGCCCGCTGTTCCCGATTATGCCTCCCCTGGACAACAAGACCTGATGATGCTGTCTCAGGCCATCCAGTATTATGTCATTCTCCACATGTGAGAAGGGGTATGTCTTCTGCGGTACATGGTTCCTGAAAGACAACAAATGGGGAAAACATTACAGGACCACATATGTGGATGTACACTATGTACAGATCCAGCATGCCCATAATGGTCTGCACTATGCACTGCTCCCTCACTCGTCATACTCCACATTCTGGCAACACACTACATGTATGGATGCCACCAAGACAATAGCAAAAGAGACTCTGTTTGCCGTGACAGATTCTGCTGTATGTTCATACACCCAGCACTGCAGTCTACTGTGGTGCCAGACAAATAGTGTGCTATTACATGTGGGACAGTGACTGAATGAGAGGAGGTGAATTACAATACATTGTTTGATCTTACAGGAGTGTACACCCTTACTTATTGTCACTGTGTAATATGTGTAATCCACTAGCTTTCCTACAACAGCCAACCATTGTAGGAGGGATTGACAAGGACAGAGCTAAGGTGTGATTGAAAATCAGGGACAGTTGAGAGGTATGCCTGTAGGCGTAGGACAGCAGAGTATCAATGACATGTCATTACCATACATCTAAGACAGGCTTACTGTTGTGATCTCTATTCCCATACCTCCATCCTCCCATCCGCATCCTGTTATATGGAGACATCTATTACATACTTAGTGAAGTGCAATACTCCTTTGGTGAATTTTGCTTCTGGTAATCTTTTGGAAATACACTCTATGTGTGACTTAAGTCTCATACAGAATGGTTCCCCATAACCAGCTGCTTGCCTTTTTAAGGGACGGCTTATTAGCAGGTAATTGCCTCTGTACCAATCTGTGGCTTAGAATTGCTAACTGCGGCCAAAACAGCTGAATTGCACTATCATTGGCCAATGACAAGCCAACAGAAAGGCTCATCCAGACTGCTGTTATTTTTGTATTACTGTATTGCCTTTCTATATTTTGAATACTGTAGTTTGTTTTCTTTACTTTGTGTTTCACAGTGCAATATATACAAGGCCTTCATATGTAGACCTGGGTCCCTTTCTTAGTTGTTAAGAAGGACATTACTGAGGTGTGGAGAACACAGCATCGCAGAGGGTAGGTACCATAACTGTCAACTGTAGAGATTTATGGAGGATGTCCACAGTTTTGCCTCAAATGTGTGGTCAGTGTCCCATGACACTGTGGTCATTTGGCAGCTCACAGGCAAACATTGTGGGCTGAGGTCAGTAAAGAAAGAGACACGAGTGCCACACTTCATACCCATCACAAAATGAATGGTAATGCAATAGCTGTTAGTCTATAAACTTGCTCTCTTTGTAAGAGCAAAACCATTACACATGTCCCTATCTGTGGGCCTTTGCCCCCCCATTACATATGTCTGTGTCCATATCCCTTGTTCTAGGGGGTTGGGAGGTATGGTAGGTCTGTAGCAGCTACCTTTACATACAGCTATGTATTCTACAGGCTGCAGTTACTGCTGCAGCCTAGCACACATAGAGGGGAGTGTGGACACTTTGGAGGACAGCAAGCTGTACATCTAACTGTGGCAGCTGTGTCAGCCCTGTCATTACGGCACAGCCAGTGTAAGGGTACCCTGTACAATCCAGTTGAGGCATGTCAATAAGGAACATCTGTTATGCAACAGTGCCAGTAACAGAGTAGTAGGCAACATATAGTTAGGCTACACAGATATGTGTTGTGTGCCCCAACCTGCTGGCCTTTGACTTGCAAAACTGGGTAGCAGTTCATTAACTGGAAGTAACCTGTGCAGATTAGTACTGCATGACTCAGTCATACTTGCTGTCTTCACAATAATGTTCATAAGTTCATAGGTAGGTACTAGGCTATCAGCCCTAGGGTCTGTACAAGCCTAGCCATAAAGATTCCTTGGCTTTCGCCACCCAAAAATTATTTTCCTGTGCTTCTGTCGAGCAGAGCCACAGAAGTGATCCCAGGGGTGAATTTCCTGTCTCCCATCAAATCGTCAAGATTTTTCTTAAAGAGGGCTAATGAGGTGCTCTGCTTGACATAAATGGGAAGACTGTTCCAAAGTATGGGGAGTCTGTGGGACAGGAACCCCTTCAGCATGTTTTGTTTATTGTGGTGACAAGGTTTAGGTCCCTGTAGCATGTGGCTTGGAGGGATTGGGATTTCTGTAAGTGTAGCATGTCCAACAACTCTGGGTTTGACATGACTTTGTATGTTAGGTAGAGACTACCTTTGAGTACGCGATATGTGAGAGAGCAGAGCTGGAGTTTTTTTAGACGGTCTGGATAGGGCATCTGTTTGAGGCCAGTGATCCCCTTTGTGAGGTATTTCTGTGGCCTTTCCAGTTGTTGTAAATGTCTTGTGAGGTACATATCAAATGGGGCATTGTACTCTATAATAGGTCTAATGAGGCATGAGTAGAGAGGAACAATCACCTCCTTTTTTCTGGATGAGAAACCTTTTGTGATGAAGTGTGCCACATAGAAGGCTTTCCTGATTACTGTGACAATGTGGTTATCAAAGGAGAGACTACTGTCCACCTGTGTCCCTAGGTCTCTTATCATACGTTCGGTGTTAAGTGGACTACCACCTATGTGGTAGTTCATGGGCACAGGGTTTTTCTCAAAGGGGATGACTATGCATTTTTTGGTGTTGAGCTTCAGACCATGGCTATGACAACAGGCATCTGTCTCAGTAAGGCCCTTTTCTAGAATGTCCACATCATTTGGGGGATTCAATAATGGCTCCCAGTTTGCAGTCAACTGCAAACATTTTTAGCCATAGACCCTCTGTATTGGCTTGAACTTCAGAAAAGTAGATGCCAAACAGGAGTGGACCCAGGACTGAACATTGTGGTACTCCACTTGTAACTGGTCTGGAGTCAGATTTGGAGTCGGCTACTTTCACGGTGTGGGTTCTGTCAGTGAGCCAGCTGGCAACCCATTGTGTGACATAGGGATTTATGCCCAGTTTAGTGAGTTTATCTATGATTCCAGAGTGGGGGATGGTGTTCAAGACTTTGGCGAAGTCTAGATAGGCTGTGTGAACAACCTTACCCTCGTCCACGGCTCTAGTGAGTGCTTCAAATAAGTCAATCAGGTTTAGGAGACATGATCTGCCTTTCACGAATCCGAACTAGGTGGGGTCCAAAGTTTAAAGGTTACCTATGTCTTCGTTTATAAGTTCCATGATGATACGTTCCATGGCTTTGCAAATCAGGCTTGTCAGGCTAATGGGGCAGTAGTTCCCGGGGTCTGTGGTGGATCCCCATTGTGGAGTGGGATAACCACATCTGTACGCCATTCAGTAGGCACAAAGCCTGAAGTGAAGCTATGACTGAACATGGTACTTAGGTGGGGTGCCAGTTTGTTTTGTAGTTCATGGAGAACACAGCCTAGGATGTTGTCTGGTCCCATGGATGCTGTATTCTTTGCTTTGGAGAGTGAGATTTTTACCTGTGTGGCCGTGATTACTGGGACTTGTATTCTTCTGGTATTGAGATGGGCCCTTTAGGTGGTGAGAGGGGATGAAGTTTGCACTGAATCTATCTGCCAGGATGTTGGCAATATCAGTTGGGTCTGTAAATTTAGTGCCATTGTGCTGTAACTCAGAGCAGATCTGAGGGGATCACGTCATTCGCCCTGCTAGACAGGGGTCCAGGGGAGTAAATACTGTGGGAAAAAATGGCCAGGGAATTGTTATGGCTAGGCTTGTATAGGCCCTAGGGCCGATAGCCTAGTACTGATCTATGAACATATAAGTGTTGCCATTGAGATTCTTGACATAACTATAGAATGCCTTATGATTGTCTTTAGAATCTGTAGCGATTTTGTTTTTGTAACTAGCTTTGGATGATTTTATGAGGGATCTCAGCTTCTTACTGAGGCTGACAAGGGAGTTTTTCCAATCTTGGGATTTTACTCTTTTTTGCAACAGTTTCTTCCTTTTGTTGTAGAGTTTGTTTATGGCAGGGGACCACCAGACTGGCTTCCTTTTTTGGGAGGAGAGTGTCTTGGTTCTGTTTGGGATGGCGCGGTCCATGCACACATGTATGTGTTCATACAGTGCATTGGTGTAAGATTCAGCAGTCGTATTTCTACTCTCCTTCTGCATGGGTGGCGTGAAGTTTGCCACTTCTGTCTTGAGAAGCACGAAGTTGGCTTTGGAGAAGTTTTTTACGGTGGTTACCTTAATGGAGGTTGGCGGTGGGATGAGGATGTCTATGGTGATTAGCTGGTGGGGTTATGGATAAGTTGATCTAAGGCGTTGGAATTTATGAATTCCAAAAATCGTTGGGCAAAAGTGTTGGTACATGAGTAGTTTTCCCAGTTAATTTTATTTATTTTATTTTACATTTGTTGACCGGGCTAGTCTATCTGGATATATGTCCATTTTCAGTAGAGGCCCGGGGAGAAAAGCTCCAATGAGTATTACACGGTTTAAGAAGGTGTTACAAAAGAAGTAATAACAAGTATAAAACTAACAGTAAACAACTAGTATATAATTTTTTTTTTTTTAATCAGGAAATTGCATATTACGATCTTAGAACCAAAAAATACATAAACTACAACCTACGTGATGTGCTTCACAAAAATCATTACAATACAAAAAATCAATACATAAATTTTATAAGAGGAATGCTGAAGTGTAATGAGAGGTAAAGAAAAGCTAAAAGGGGTGTAGAGAGAAAAAAATAGGGAAGAAGGAAAGTAAAGAAAAAAGGAGAACAGAGTAAGTCTAGTTATTTTTCCAACAGAGTTTGAGAACAGGCAGTCACTTGCAGAGTTATTAGGACATAGCCTTTTTATTGAGGTACTGTGTAGATGGGTCTAAATAGTGGGGGAGAGGTCTGGGATCAGATATATGAGGGTTGATTATACCATATTTTCCACCAAAGTTGGAGAACAGGCAGTGCTTGTTGAGTTATAGGGTGTAGTAGGGAACAAAATGGCAGAAGACAAGAAAATAAATAGTATTAGTCTGGGTTACTACAGGGCATAGCCATTTTGTATTGAGATACAGTTTTAGATTCATTTTAAAAAGTGGGAGAGAAGTCAGAGATGAGATATCTGAGGGTAGTTTATTCCATATTTTTCCAACAGAGTTTGAGAACAGGCAGTCACCTGCAGAGTTATTAGATATAGTGGTTTTGATCAATAGTTTGTCTGAAGAGCGTAGCTGTTTCTGATTATAATAAGGTGTAATGTGGCAAGAGAGTATTGGAGTTTTGGTGGGTTGGTGCAGGGTTTTGTGGGCTATTATGAGTTGGTGAAGTTCGAGCTGATTAGGAAGTTCTAGCCAACTTAGTTGTTTTAGGTTCAGGCAGTGATGAGTTCTAAAAGGGGCTCCTGTAGCAAATATTATTGTAAGATATTACTAGCTTATTGAGGTTTTTCTTTGATAGATTGGTGTATATGGGGGAAGCATAGAATAAAGTAGAGATTAGGTGAGTTCTGGCTAACGTAGTTTTTGCAAGTGGAGTAAGAAAGGGTTTAATTCTGTAGAGGGTTCCTATTTTTTTGTTCACTGATTTTATAGTAGTGTTGATATGATTGTCAAAGTTTAGATTGTTGTCTATTGTTATTCCTAGTAATTTTGTGGTAGCATCAGGAGAAATGATAGTACTGTCATTGGATGTGATAGTGAAGTGTAAGGGGATGTGCCTTCGGGTAGGTGTGAAGAGAAGTAGTTTAGTTTTCTTGGGGTTAAGTAGTAGGCAGCGATGTGAGAACCATTGTTCTACAGTGTTAAAGGCTTTTTGGGTAAGAGACTGGAGTTCTGTTTGAGAGGTAGATGTACAGATAATGGTAGAATCATCTGCATATTGAATACAGATAGTATTTGGGATAGCTAATTGCAGGTCGTTGATAAAGATGGAAAAAAGAAGTGGGCCTAAGATTGAGCCTTGTGGCACCCCAAGAGAGATGGGAAGATGATCAGAGAATTTTTCCAAAGTACTGCCTGCTGTCGGTTTTCAAGGTAAGATTTAAACCAAGTTATGGCAAGAGTATCAAGTGAAAGAGAAGTCAGAATGTGCAGAAGTAGTTGGTGGTTCACCATGTCAAAGGCTTTAGATAAGTCGATGAAGAGTGCAGATGAAAGACTATTTTTGTTGCGATTAAAGTTGATGGAGTTTGTAAATGAGAGCAGTGCGGTGGTGGTACTGTGGGAAGGTCTAAAACCATGCTGACAATTAATGGTTAATTAATTAATTAATGGTGTGGTAGTTGAAGTTGCCCGGTATTAGAGTATTTGGCTGTACCTTAATACTTTCCAGTATGTTAAGAAAAGTGGAGTGGGAGTCATGGGGCATGATGGGAGATCTGTAGCAAGCTACAATTTGGATTACAGTCTTGCCTAGTGTTAGGTGCACCTGGAGAATCTCGGATGCATTATGTTGGGCAGCTAGCCCGGAGATGTGGATATCCTTGGTGAATATGGGCACACCTCCGCCTTTAGTGTTTTGGTCCAGGTTAGGTGGCCGAAAGGTGTGGTATGAATTGTAGCCTGGTACTGCAGGGTGCTCTCTGGAGCCTTGAATCAGGTCTCTGTCACTGCACAGATGTTGATGTTCTCCATTTTGAGGAGTGCCTCGAGTGAGTGCATTTTGAGGTTTAGACTTCTTAACAGTGAGTAGCATTACCTTCAGTTTTTGCTTGCTTGTACCTGTTATGGTTGTAATTTTGTCATTTGAACCCTGCCTAAAAAAGGCACTATAAGGTTGGCAAGAGCCTTTGCTAGTAACCGGAATCCCAGGGGCGACCAGTGCAAGCCATCTCTGGTAAAGCATCGTGGTCTGTCAAGCATGTCATCCCAGGCAGACAGATACTTGATGCCCTTTGAATGACACCAGAAACTTTAGCCAATTGTTGAAGTCAATCATTTTGTCCTAGTACTATGGTATCATTCTGGGCAATGACAGGATGCTACTCAGGGCTAGGGTCATACCTGCCTGGGCTACAAGATCCGAGAACTCCTCCATGTCTCTTTTCATGTAGTCCAGGGAGGTACGTCTCAGTCATTCACTCCAACATGGCAATGATAGAGTCATATTTGTACTTGTTGTGGAGTGACCTGAGTGCGTTCATTATGTGGCGGTTCCAGACACCCAACATGCAGCTGACTGTAATTTTCTCCTTGTTTAGCCTGGTGAGTGGGACATCAGTGTGCCTGAATATAGAGTCACTTATGACTAGTGTGCTGGGTACATTGTTTTGTCTTAGTGGCTGAGGTTGGGTGCCACACTGGTTTAGTGAGCTATGTGTCGGTTGGGTTGTGTTGGAGAGTGGTGGTTGTTTGCATTTCAGCTTCAGAGGTCTCTGTTGCTTGGGCAGATTTTTTATTAACAGCCTCCGTGAATGTAGGTGTGTGTTTTGTGTTACTATGTGTGGGTTTTGGTGGTGTAGGTTTTGAAGGACTATGTGTTGTGCATAGTGTGGTGTGGGTGTTTACCTTCTCCTCTGACTGACTAGTCCAGTCTTGGCTGGAGAGAGCTGGGCTTCCAGCTTGGCTATGTAAGTGCATCATTCACAGGTTGTAGTGTTGGGTAGTGGGAGGAGAGGGTTGTCAGTGTACATGAGGCAATTGCTAATTTGCCCTAAGATGCCCAGATTCACCAGCTGGACAGGGGAAAACACCGTGAGCTGACTCTTAGACATGCCTGGATAGGTGCTTGTTTATTTAACTACTAGAACTGTTTTCCTCTTTACTTAGAAAGGAAAGTTGAGTGCTGTAGCAAATTAAAGAATATCTAGTGCTTACAATGAGTTCTATGCAAGTGCTGAGCTCAAAGAATAAGGTTTAAGTGCTAAAACTGGAAAACTGGCTAGTTCTAAGGGAAAATATGAAGTGCAGACTTTCTAGTGCCGGTAATAGTTTAACCCTAGCCAAGTGGTGCTGTGTGATGCACAAAACCTGTGCAAACATGGGTTTTTAAGCCAGAAAGTTGAAAGGGATAGAAAGCAGCCCCAAACGGCCAGTGAGGTACAATTCCTGAACTGGAAGCCCTCTGAACTGCAATACAAAACTGTATTTGAACCTAGGACTATGTGTGGCAAAATGTATTGCATGCATGGCATTTAACAGACTGAGCTACTGATTCACTGCAGAATCATGTGTATTTGCAAGATATAAGTGCACATATTCAGGCTGTGAGAAACATTTCTACATCCATCAGTATGTGCATGGCTTTATATGGTTACATTTCTGCACCAGAGTCCCAGTTGTACATGTACTTTGCCACTGATGCCTTAACAGGGTTGCTGATAAAAGGGCACATACACCTGCTATCACAGGTATTACATCCATTAGTATGTCTTTGGCTGTCTTTTGGTATATTACTGCACCAGAGTCCAAGGTACACTCCCATTCTTCCCATTACTTTTTATTTCAGTTACATGTCCAATGACTGTATGTGCAATCAGTATGTTTTGCTGGAAAAACCTGTTTTAATTAAGCTCTGTGTGGCATAGCGGGTTAATGGAGTAGGCCCTAGTTGAGAGGCGCCTGGGTTTGAAACATGGCAGAGGTGTTTATTTTCTACATGTAACTAACAAAGTAATAAACACATTTAAACATTAAAGCTCATTTAAGCTTAGCTAAGGAAAGCAGTACAGTGCACTGCACTGTGCCATGCAAATCCACGCTAAAAATATGAAGAAAAGAAAAAGGGGGTGATAGCAAAGTGGTAAAATGCAGGCAAGCAGGGGGAAATACATAGTGAAAGGCAGGTATAGGAAAGAACCATAGCTATCCATTTCTTGTAGAGCAACAGCTGTGCACTTTGTTAGATTTTGTACATGCATTTGGACTCTCAAACCCCAGAGAGAGGGGTGAGGACAACATAACTGCTTTGTCAAGCCAACTGGATCAAATTACTTTGTCCAGTGGGCATGCATAATGGAGAGCTACATATGGGGCGATATTTTGTTTTTTGGATAGGTGCCCATTTTTTTTTATTAAGGTGAGAGTGGAATGTTGAGGTAGGGACATAGGTACATGTGGAGAGGTAAGTTGGGTAGGAGAGGATGCATTAGCAGACAGACAAGACAGCAGACAGGGGTAGTGGATGACAGATGAGGTGGGTAAACACCTTGGATGGGGAGGGAGTGGTGGAATCCAAGTCACATGTGCCTCCAGATGGCAGCAACCTGACTCACTTCCCTATCCATGGGACTGTCGGTACTGCTCCTTCACTGCCTCGAGAGGTGCTGTGCTGGAAGCTGGGAGCCAGGGCAAGCATGCCCCACCAGGTCAGCCTGTGTGCTCTCAATCTGGCACAGGCAGTGCTCATAGCTCTGGTGAACAATCCTGCGCACTATGACTGGCAGTTGATTCTGGGTGACTGCAGCCCCATCGCCACTGCTACCAGGGGAAGGCCGGGACCCATTCCCTAAAATGGTTCCACCCAACGCCACTGGTGGTGCAGGGGCAGCGGAGGGGGCACCACTGACCTGGATCCCAGATGTGCTAGGACCTAGTGCCAGGGCCAGTTGAGGCAAGGTAGGCAGCAGATAACCTGGAACCGGCCTACCTTGCCGTGCTGTGGTAATGGAGGTATAGTAATATGTATAGGTTAGTTATGAACAAAATATTGTCAGTAATAACAGCATGCCAAAACATTGGAAATAACCCAATTACATATCAATGCATATTATGTGAAACACAACAATAAATACAAAACAGTCAGTATGTTAACAGCATGCCAGTAACAGTTACAGCATAAGGCCAACAGAATAGGTTATTTAACAAGATATGTTAATATGCAACTAGTATAAAATATAGCAATAATAAAACACATGACCCAACATACAGTTAATGTACTAACATATGTTAAGAATAAGCCATAACCAAGAATTAACAATAATAATTAAATGAAGATAAGGGGTGGGGGGAGAGAAAAAACAGATCATTACTACCATTGGAGGCTATTTACTTGACAAAATCTACTCTATGGGCCTGTGTTTTCTTTGTGTGTACACTGACTATAAGTCCCCTATAGCTGATGTAGCACGTACATACCTCTTAAGCTATTTGCATGGGACACTATGGGCCAAGCAGTAACAACTGTGGGTACGCAACTACACTGAACACTTGCACATCAGGTGGACTTACATAACTACCAACTTGTCCTGTGGGCTGATGTGGTGATACCTTTGCAATCTAGGCAATCATTTCAATGGTAATCCTGTGACAGACAGATTACGCACTACTTATTACATAATGTGAAATTGTGACACTTGAGAGACATGTATGTGTACAGTACATAAACTAAACAACTGTCCTGCCTTGCTTGGCAGGCATGGGAATAGAACCCACTAGCAGTGACTGCAGGGGACATCTGCACAGAATGTATGAATTGACTGCAGCAACTTTTAACAGACACTCCAGGCACACAGCCATACCAGGATTACACATTTTATTTCTGACTGCATATTGCTGAATTTTCACATTCTTGCTATTGATTTTAACAGTCTGTGACACCTAAACACACAATTATTTACTCATAACATGGGCTACCTCACCCATTTACCTGTACATGACTGCTACTGTAATATTTTGTGCTACATAGCACTGGAGTAGAACCCTGGTCTATGTGTGGCAAAATGTACTATATACAGAGCATTGAACAAGCTGAACTACTGAGTCACTACTGACTGACTGATATTTGCCTAGAGCTCACCTGGAACCAAAATATGACCTGGTAATACTACTACAGTGTTATACTAGACCTGCAGTGACAAAAGAACTCACATGCATGAAATGCGAGCATAACACAGAGAGTAGGTAAGCTGCACATCAGTATAAACAATGCTGGTGTACACAATTTATTGTTAGTGGTTTGAAATATCTTTGAAGTCAACAAACAATATCAGCTCATGGAGTGGGCTACCTTACCCATTTACCTTTATTACCTGATGTCTGTGGATGACAGAGAATTATGTGAAGAATACTGGCCCAGAGACAGCTTTGAACAGTACTATATGAGTTAACCAATACAATTTGCATCCATTTGATTAGCATTCTACAGCTATTACAGTGTTATACTTGACTGAGCACCTTACCTTACAGCCTATAATGCATACAGCTCTACTGCAATGGTTACAACAAGACAATCCTGATGTACACCATTTTTGTTGGTGTCACTGGTATTGTTTCATGTTTTAATGCACAACAGTTATTATTTATTTCTTGCAATACAGCTCTAATTCCACGTTTATTGCACTATAGACTTTATTGTATACAGTAAACTCTCAGTTAACCGGCACCCATGGGGATTGGTATATGCCAGATAAGTGCAGTTTTTGGTTGCTTGAGGGTTACTATTAAAAAAAGACCTGACAAATAATGTACCCTATACTATACCATACCATAAGCACTGTATTGATTTGAGTTTAATATTGAAATACAGTAATTAAAAGCTTGGCTGGAATAATAATATTTTAAACTTATATTTCCGCTAGAAGGTATGGCACATGGAATAGTTTTCAGTGGCACTCTGAGTGGATTAGAATTTAATGAATTGAAGAGAGAGAGGGAGAGAGAGAGAGAGCTTGTAAATGTATGAAAGCAGAAGTGACTGTGTGTGAGGGATCAGAGGGATGTATGAAAGCTAAAGAGTGTGTGTGTAAGACATCAGAGAGAGAAACAGTGAGTGAATACATGTATGAAAGCAGAAGTGAAAGTATGTGAGAGACTAGAGAGATGTATGAAAGCTGAAGAGAATGTGTGTGAGAGATTGAAGACAGAAAAAGTGCGTGAATGCATGTATGAAAGCCGAAGAGACTGTGTCCGTCTGAGAGATCGGAGAGAAAACGTGCAAACTGACTAAGAGGGTATGGAGCAAGTGTTGACATTTCAATGATTTGACTTGTTTGGTTTGACTTGTTCTCAAGTTGGGGAGAGGGAATTTATCGGCATCTCCCTTTTTAAAACTCTAAAAATGTAAGATATGTTCCTACAGGGGGAAACAGAAAATGCAACACAGAAAACACTGAATTGTTCATACAGTGCTATATTTCTTCGATTTTTTTTTCTGGTGCTCCGGTTTCCTCCCACATCCCAAAGGCATGCAGTAGGTAAATTGGATACTCTAAATTGGCCCTAGGTGTGAGTGTGTGCATGTGTGTGCCTTCTGTAGAAGGTTGAGCACCAGGCTGGCAACTCAACACCGTAAAACTCCGCTGCCAATCATAAGCAGACAGATGATCCGCTGTGGTGACCCCTAACCGGGAAAAGCCGAAAGAAGAAGAAGAAGTTATAATGAAGCTCCGTTACGTGAAAATAAAATAAGTACTTACTTCATTTTAATGGAACTGTCATTTGATGCATATTTAATGGGAAAGTAATAGCAGCAACAAAGTTTTGCTAAATTAACAGTTGTTCTATGATTCTGTGATACCTGATAGTGAGAAGTTATAAGCAAGAATAAGCATAAGAATATATCAATAATTTTATGTCTGATACATGCAGTTAAAGTAATATAACTTCAGCTAAAGTGCTATGTTTGCAAAAGTGTTACTAAGGCATCCAGATGCTAAGCTACTCTGTCAGCAATCTATTGCTATTCTGTATATGGTAAAATTTTTGTAGGTGAACATTCCCTAACAGCATATGTTTGAATGATCACTGCTGCAGTACCCTAAGATATACAGGTTACATCCTTACCAAGGATATAACAGCTGGCCAGCTTCCAAAGCTTCAAGGCACCTTCCGCGCACCCAAACTGTTAATCATCTTGAGCAGAGATGAGAAAAAAGTTAGGTATCAGTGCAAGCACACCAAAGCTTTCCTGCCACCACAGAGAGCATTCCTTTGAGGGCTTGACAATTGATGGTCAGCTAACACTGTTCCTTGGCTGGGCAAATAAATTCCCTCCAGGGAAAAACTTCCACTGTATGTATCCAGAACTCTAATTCTCCAGGATCCTCCATTTTGAAGGATGGAGTAATTATCTGAGAAGGGTTGGAAAGCTGGCACAAATGAAGTTCCAGGTAAAACCATACAGGTCTGTTTGACTCTCTCAGTCTACTATGGCTACTTTAACATACCCAAACATGTTAGAAACACCAAAGCCTCCTTTTGTTCTTCGGTACATACATCTTTCTCCTATTCATACTTGGTTATGTCCCTTCCCATATTTAGTCAAAAATCAGGAAACATTTTGTCCTGCAATTTATGATCCCAGGAAGGCATCAGACAGCATTTTAAAATGATCACAGGAAACTAATATGACACACTGAAATGCTGAACAGAAAAAGGGGACAAAGACTGTTAGCAATAAAGAAAATGGGGATGAATTTGGTTTCAGGTTCATGCTCCAAAATGAGTTTCCCAGTTAACAGTGAAATGTTATTGGTGAAGCATCGTTTTGAAACTGTATTTATTTGTATACTGGATAGCACTGTTATTTGCTGATTTCACTAGGAATTTTACTTTGATGTTGTTGGGCATACAGAAGCATCTCTGTGAAAAGACACAATACACAATGTGCTACACTGGCTCATGTGAGGAAGTCATCATAAAAAGGAAGAGGGATCATATATTATTAAATGGCCTACCTACACATACACAGCATGACTTTAATCATCACTAACCTTTTCATCTCACATTCATCATGACCCTACCAATACCAGCTCTTTAAAGCAAAATATAAAAAGATTATGTTCACATAATCTATGCAAGCACTTCTCTTCTAACACAGTACTTATGTAAAAGGATTACATGCAAACATTTTTTTTGTGTGTTAAGACTACATCATCAAACTACAAGTTATGCATCAGCAAGCTCTGAATCATGATTTGTAACGATAAGCTTTTTTTTGCAGGGGGCAATTCCACCACTCCCATACATTTGATACTTGTTATACCAGCTCTACAGTTACACAGCAATGGAGTAAAAGTAGTGTACTGGCTGCTTGCACAAACAAAATGCTTGCAGTTTCAAGTAATGGCTACAAAGACAACCCGGCAAATCCTCCTTAAGTAAGTACACTCATCACACTGTATGATAACTCACAAAGACAAAACTGCATCCATTTCATTAACTCACACAAAATCTAAGACGAATGTCAACATCTCAATACAATGAAACTGATGTGAAACAAAATAATTGATAAACTGAATTACATTAGCTCCATAAAATCCTACTGAGGTATTTTTAATAACTAATGGCAGGAGCAAACAGGATAGCTGATTTCATAATGCGGACAGAAAAATACTGTTTGAGACTGGAGAATATGATTTGATAGACCACTACGACTGTGCAAAATTCCATAATAATAATAATGATGATGCAGCCCCCCCCCCCCCCAAAAAAAAAAAAACACTTGTTCTCCTTCTACTGTTACACAGTTTACTACCATAAAGTGAATGAAGGTGCTTTTATCCTTCTGAAGGCAAAACCAAAAGTCCTAATGACTCAATTTAAGAATATTTTTAAATGGGGTCTATATTTCCAAATTGATGTGGCAGAAAGCCAAACACCGTTTCATTGACACATATGTGTCAAACTCCTAGGTAACCGAATGGCCAGATCAACAATTAGGCCAACTACACACGACACACCATTACAAACATTATAAAGTGGGGGGCTTTTTATACAAACTCCGAGATCGCACTACAGTGGAGAAAAGGGCAAATTCACAGCAACAGCCACCCGATTTTTTTCCCTAGAAACAAAATAGGTGATCTGGCCGTTCGGTTACCTGGGAGTTCGACACATATGTGTTGATGAAATGGTATTCGGCTTTCTGTCGCATCGATTTACTAATATAGACCCTTTTAAATGCAGTTTAGCCACTGCCCCATTTCTTCATATAATATAAATTATGTTTCAATTAATACAGGCTCAGCTCTTAGAAGTTTAGAATCTACAAATAAAAACAAAAAAGTAAACAGTTGCCAAAAAGGCTATACTGTTCAAATGATGTTAGCCAGATGGTGTAGTAGGATAAAGCCCTGTCTACAACCCACACAACCCAGGTTTGACTAGCAGCTTGAGTGCTTAACGGAGTTGGTATGGAGGATGGGAAGTGGGGAGGAGCCAAACATGGGTTGCAGCAGCCCTTTGAAAGAAAGGATAGACTACTGACTTGGGAGAATGTGTGTGGGTCACTGTGTCATCGACTGAAGTTATCCCTCAATGGACAAGCGCACAGCAGCATGAGCTTGTGATGGGGAAGGTCCTGAAACAATCAGCTTTGCATGCCCCTTTACTCAGTGGAAGGGGATTTCAGTAAATAGTAAAAATGTCCTTACTGCTGGGATGCCAGCATGAAGAAATGCATCCCTCATAGCGGCCTGAATGATAGCTCCCCAGACAGCTCTCTCTTGAATGGCCTCTGCACTAATTAGGGGAAGCCTGATGGTCGGCATGGGGTCAAAGAGATGCAAAAAAATGTTTATTAGATCTTACATAATCAAAAACAAAACAACAATTTTTTCCATTTCAAAGTAAAGACAAGTGATGAGCATACTCTTTTACCTGACTATCCTTATTATAGAGCTTCTGAGGTAATGACAGCTGTAGGATTTCATTTTTTTTCAAGAACTCACATCCAGCTACACAGACATCTAAAAATAAAATATCCGTTAATAAAGTGTTTTACAAAACATGTCTTATAAAACGGCAAAAAAGGTAACTTACAAACCATGTGCCTCAAACAGAATTCAATGATTAAAAGAACTACAGAAGCTGCAGACAATCACAAGCTAATGACCAACTGCATGCATTTTCATGTTCAGTACAAAAATAACCTTAGTAAACTGCTTTGTGTTCGGTGGTAACTTAAATGTATGACAGCTAGGTCAGTACCTCACTCGGTTCGCTGTATAGTCTGACAAACGTCAGCTAAGCATCTGTCTGACTTAAGTGCATAAACATGAAAAAAGAAGAAAAATATCTCTACAGAGAATCATTGGCAGAAACAATTTGCTCTCCCGTGCCCCCATACACCCATTCTCTTTTTTATTGCCTTAACAGATTAAATCAAGAGGCACTAGGGGGAGTCCCAACTACTTTTCTTTCATTTGATGTGTTATGCTTACTTGGAAGTGAAATTCACTTTCAGTGGATTCCAAGAGAGAAAAGCTTCACCGTAATGGCAGTTTACAAAAACTACTACAACTGACTTCTTCTTACTGAAAAATATCACATACAGCTTCTAACATACAGCTTTCTAACACTAATTTTATCCTGTACGTAAGACACAGTAATTGGGATATATTGTGCATTAATGCTGCTTCTCAGTGAGTTTCACTGAGTGTGTCAAATATGAGTACATTTACCCAATAAAAATAACGAGTAATATACATCACATGGAACTATAACATCTTGTGTGTGAAAAACTGTGGAATATGTCTTTCAATGTATCCACTGGTGTCATATTCAAACAGAAAAGCAGCCAGATTAGCATTTTTGACAATGAAGCTTGTACAAAAGGAAGTAGTCCTGAAAGACAAAAACAGAAAGTTCATTCCAGTAGTCAAAGGCCTGTCATGGGGTTGAGCAGTGGCTCAGCCCAAGGATTTGTGATTCTTGAGGTTTGAAGGCTGACTTGGGGCCTAGAGTGAAGGCAGGATGAGTCAAATTCAAAAGGTGATTTTGTTTGTGGAGCTCAACGGAAGTCATAGCAAGGCCTACAGCTATTAAGTTCTAATTTGCAGCCTGTTGTGGGAAGGACTACGAGACTGACCTTATCTGGTGAAATTAGCTATATGAATTCTTCGCCTTACTTTAAAATACTGTAAACAATGTAAATAGTTTGTGAACTGACAAAGTGAGGTATATTTTTTTTTTCTTTCCTCAAAAATAAACCTATTTTCTTACATACCTGTACTTCCAGTGTTTTAAGTCTTATAATGCATACACTAAGAACCTTTCTTGAACTTTAGAATAGCTCAACTACTGTTGCTAATTTCTGGGAAACAGAAAGGAATGCTAGTGATAATGTGAAGATAGAACAGTCAGAACAGGAAGGAATGAGTATGCTGTACTGGAGGGAATGTACTTGAAGTATGCCGAGGAGAGTAAGTGATGCAACATGTGCAGCTGTTGAGATACAGTTGATGTCCTTACATTCACTGCTGCAGTATTCTTAATGATATCGGATTCCCTGCCACAGAAGCCAGACATCTGGACAGTCTTCCAAAGACTTCTGAATTTAAAAGGCATTCCGAATGTCACCATACGCTCCCTGTGCAATGGAGTGCATATAGGTGACATTCAGGTTTACCAAAAACAGAACTTCTTTGCTGCCAGTCTGAACTTGTCTTTTACACCATCAGTCCATTTACCTGCGTCCATCTTCTGCCAATTGAACGCATTTTTGTTCTTCAGGGACTTCCTATGCCTGTTTGTTGTTTTTGCAAGATAAGTGCCCCATTGGGGATTGTGTTTTTTCTTGTTTTTTTTTTTGTGTTCCTTGAGGTTAATATCATCCGGGAAGGGTAAATGCCAGTGTGAGAGACATATTCCCCATAGAGATCGCCATAATAAGTGTCTTTTTTGCTTAGATGCTTCTCATGACCATACATCTTGTTCTATCTGTCAGACGTTTGTTCCTAAAACCCTTCACTGTAGACTTTCTTCCCTTTCCTTGTATCTTGAGAACAGGCCTCTTAATCTACATGCTAAAGATACTATGGAAGGAATCTCTCGAACCATGGGTCAGCCATTATGGAAGAAGAACGGGAAAAGGGTACAACTGGAATCTTCCACTGTCCAGCCTCTGCCAGGTGTTTCTCCCGAGGTTGTTATGAACCCAGAGGCAGGCCCAGCTGTGTTGTCGGATTTCTCTGCTGCGACCATACGGGAGGCCTGTGACGACCCGGCTGGCAGCTCTTCCGAAAAGGCTTTGCAGGCATCCATCTCAGATGTTCAGAGGGAACTCCTGGGGGAGTTCCACAGTTTCTAATTGAGGAAGACGTTCCTCCTATGGTTCCTGACTGTAGTCCTGGACCTCAGCCTTCTTAAGATGTTCCCCTAAAAAAAGAAACAAAAAAAATAAACATACTTCTTCTGCTTCTAGGGATCCATAAAGTGAGTGGCAGACTTTTACCTAGGGGTTATTTTCAGCCTTAATGTCCTCAAAGCCTCTTAATGGGGTTTCATTTCCTGCTCCTCCTTGGTCCTCTACTCCTCTTAAAAACCTAGAGACCAGGATTCTTCTGAGGATGAGTCGGATTCTGCTGACAAATCCCTAACTTATTCTACTCAAATTCCTTCTCCTTTGGACTATGGGTCAGAGAAGGAGGAATCTATTAGTCCTGATGTTCCTTTGGAGGAAATTTCAAGTGGGATAGTATTCAGGTCTCTAATATATAAAAGGTACTTCATAGTGTGGAAATTCTGCCCTCTGTTTATGGGCCTAACTCAGCCTCTTTAGAAACATCTTCCCATTTTAACAGAGGTTCTTTAAGACCTCTTGTCTCAGAGTACTACTCAAGAGGAGCCTGTGTCCCAAA